>NC_056560.1:30285236-30292788 GCF_013358625.1 Macadamia integrifolia | reverse complement strand
TCAAATCACCAATGCTTCTCCAACCTTGTAAACACTTCTTCAAATCCTTCAAAATCAACACATAGACCATCTATTAAACCTTAGATTCATCATCTCAAGGGGGATTTACAAGACCTCAAGGAACTCTACCCAAATCAAGGGTTTTACTTGGGTATGGTGAAAGTTTAAGGAACCTAGCCTTTGCTCATCTCTAAACGTAGATCTCGTGTTGGAGATCACTCTTCCGGCGTTGAAATGGGAAGATCAAGTCTTGGCGCCGCTTAAATCCATTCTTTCTTCCTTTTCCTCCCCTTTCTTCTTCTCTCCCTCCTTTTCTCTCTCCTCTTTACTCTTTCCACCAAACACCCGAATGTCATAAATGAGAAAATGGAAAACTCATAAATGCTATTTATACTTCCTAAAACAACTAAGTAACCACATGGGTGGGTCACTCAGGTGGGCGGATGCGCCCACTTGAGGCCGCCCACCTGAGGGCCGAAATTTGGCCAACAAGTGAGATTTTAATGGAATTCGACTCTCGGCACGAATTTCACCCTCGGCATAATATATAATATACGTATGCACTTTAAGATACTGCTACATACCTGCTTTATCCGTACATGGCCTTATGATATATGCATGTACACGACTTGGGTACCCCCGTCTCCTCTGGCATTGACTCGGACTTGTCTGGCCAACCGGTGTTCAAAGTCACCCTTGCCATCATGGTCCATAAGGAACCCGCCTTAACCCTCTCCGGTTCGGGTCCTGCATGGTTAAACAGGGTCAACCGTGAAATCAGACCAGATTTAAGAAGTAGGGTATTACAATAGCTTTCGCTCACCTCAAATTGTAGATCTCATGTTGGGGATCACTTTTTCGATGTCGGAATGAGAAGATCAAACCTCGGCATTGCTTAAAATCATTTATTCCTCCTCTTTCTTTCCCTTTCTTCTTCTTCGTTCTCTTTTCTTCCTTTCTTTTATCTCTTCTTTTTACTCTTCTCACCAACTCTTTAATACATTAAATGAGAAAATGAGAAACACAATAAGTACTATTTATACTTAGAGAATATCTAGTAACCACATGGGTGTGTCACACAGGTGGGCGGGTTCGCCCGCCTGTTGGTCAAAACTTAGCAAAACAATTGAGATTTCGATGGAATTCGACTATCGGCATGTATCTCACTCTCGGTACGAGATATATAATACGTATACACTTTAGGATACGGCTACGTATCAGCATTATCCGTACATGACCTTATGATACGAGCATGTACACGGCTTGGGTACACCCGTCTCCTCTGGCACTGACTCGGACTTGTTTAGCCAACCTGTGTTCAAAGTCACCCTTGCCATCATGGTCTATAAGGAACCCGCCTTAACCCTCTCTGGTTTGGGTCCTGCATAGTTAAACCGGGTCAACCGTGTAATTAAATCAGGTTTTAAAAGTAGGGTATCACACCAACCCCATAACCGTTCCAAAGTTTTAGAACTTCGCATTAGTGTGTAGTCTAAACCCTTTAAGAAACAGAAGAAGAAGAAGATGATGATCACGGAGATAAAGTTGAAGAAGAAGAAGTATTATAATCATCTTAAGTGATGAGACTCTGTATATTGACTCTTCATATCATCCAACAATATATTACATACATACATCTAATGTTTATGTATGTAATTTGTAATCTGACTCATTTACCCTTTGATGGTGACATTAGTTTTTGAGGAGGAGAAATCAGAAATGTCAAATAATTTAAATCTAGAATCACTCATTTACCCTTTGATGGTGTACGATATAAAAAAGATCGAGGAAGGGTAGATTGTGACAAAAATCTAGAATCACTCGGTGGACGTGCATAATCTGATCTAGGATTTTAGCACCTTTTCACCTTCTTACGAATTTGTGATGTTGCTTATCAAGTTATGCCTAGGAGGACTATAATTTTTGACACAGGAACTTATTGTTTTTAATTTATTTAATTTAATAAAAATTCTACTAAAAAACACAGTTACTCATATTGGATTTTTTTTTTTGGGGGTAGAATACTCATGTTAGAATATTAAAAAAAATAATAAACAAAAATTTACCCATGCAAGAGGTGTGGTATGGAACTATTTTTTTATTTTTTGTAAAGACTATGGAACTAATTGCATATGTCTCCTATTGTCACATTAAAATTTAAATATGGTATTGGAAGTACAACTTGTCACATTCAATTGAATTGGTATGAAGACTAAAGGTTTACAAAAAAACAGAAAAGGTCTGAAGACTAAGGATCTCTTTGGTATGGTTTCTATTTATATTTATTAACTATTTTTTATAAACTATTTATGATAATAAATTATGGACCACAAATGGTTTGATTGCGATCAATCTGTATCTATGAAGTTTCTATAGACAATGGACTAGCTGTGTTGATCCGACCTCATTCATTCATAAGCAAGCACCATTGTATTAGTGGTTCAATTCAAATTGATTCGGATTTTTTTTTCTAGGTGTGTTTTAGTCCCCAGTTGGGATTTGGAGTGTGTGTCTCGACTTTGGAGCAGGATTTAAATCTTGGGAATTGGATCAAGATCGATCTTTGATCTTGGTCTTGATCTTTCTAATCCAAATCCACATGTATGGTTTAAGGGTAAAAAAATAATAAATAAATAAATAAACAGAGATAGATTCATCCAATACGGTATGATCTGATTCAGGTCGATTCAGAAAGATATTGAAACACGGCACCAACCCCATGACTGTTCCAAAGTTTTAGAACTTCGCTTTAGTGTGTAGTCTGGAGCATGGATTTAAATCTTGGGGATTAGGTTGGTATCGGTCTCCTTCAATATCCTCATATTGCCTGAACCTGAATTAGTTAGTTTCATTCCCCTTTTTTTTTTTTTACAATTTTACCCTTGATCCTATAGCAAGACCCAATCCAGAGGTATCAATATACAGTCCGGCTGATCAGACAATTCAATATCAATACTTAGAACTCTAGTTGGAGTCAATTTTGACCCCAAACCGATAAATCAAATACCATTTAAAACTAAATTAAATTGAACCATCCATAATCTGGTTTTATTAGGTGGGATATAAGGGCCAAGTCTAGACGCAAGGGATGCGGAATGACCCCTGTGCCCCTCTTGGGGCAAATTGATTAAATCGATTAAATATTTCTTATCTGGAAGAAATTAAGCTTAAGATAAGGTGTGAGACTCGGGGAGAGTGAGAATGAGTGAAATTTTTTTTTTTTTTTTTAGAAGAAAGAAAGATTGAGATTGAGAGTATTGAGTTTGAGTTTGACCCTCTTCGTTTCTGTTTTGATTTTAGAAATTAAAAACTGATTAATAACCGTTTTGGCATCGGTGAGAGAGTGAGAGAGTGAGAGAGTGAGAATAAGAGAGTGAGAGAGTGAGAATAAGAGTATTGAGTTTGACTTTGACCCTCTTCCTTTCTGTTTTGGCATCGGTGTACGTTCGTTACATCATGAACTCATCCGAAACCGAACTGATTTAACATCATTAATTTCTTTACATGTAACGGCTTCAAAACGGTAAGCACATTAGAAATTTTCCAAATTTCCATATTGGCGATTTCAGATTTCTCATTCTTTCCTCTTTTCCAAGATTTCCAGATTTCTTCCCATCCGTTTCTCTTTGACACAGCCAATTACTTCATCTTCTGCCGAACAAAATCTCTATCTATCTATATATATGCAACAACCCAGAATAAAAAGCAAAATTCAACTACCTGCTTTAAACCCTTTAAGATCAGCTTCTCCCTCTCTCTCTCTCTCTCTCTCTCTCTCTCGCTGAAAATTAAAGGGTTTTTCGATTGGATTTATAAGCTATTAGGCTTTCTTTTCTGTATAGTACTTCTGATTATTGTCTCCGGGATTTGATGATTCAGGTTTTGCGTTAGAGACAATCAGCAAAAATTGTGGCGAGAATCAATTAATTTCAGCATATTGTTGAAGCTGATATATTGCAAGAACTAGTACTGCTCAAAAATTGTAAGAAGAAGGTGCTTTGTCATTCTTCTTCACTATTTTCACTAGTTCCTGCAATATATCGCTATCAGCAATATGTTTAGAAAAAGGTTAATTAAAGGTTTTGTTTCTCTTTTATTTGTCTACAGATCCAGATTGGTTTGTTTCAGGTTTGATCAGACAATTTTACCTCTGTTTTCATTAGAAATCTGATTTTTCCCTAACCCAGGATCGCATGAATCAGTAGTATTGGCCCCTGCTGTTCCAGATATGAATCGGTCTATCCGATACTGATTTGAACAAGATATTATTTTGTATTTTAGTTTTATTTCCATTTAATAGAAATTTTACAATTTCTAATCATGTGCTTTTGTTTGGAGAACCATGTTCTTTTCATTCTTTAAGAACAAAGTTCTCTAAGAACATGTAAGTTATGGTTTACTTATTTCATCTATTTCTTTGTACCATTCCATTTTGTATGTGAATTGTGTTATTTTATTATGGACTTTAACCAACATGATTTATGTATGCAGGTGACTCTTTAGTTCAAATGGAAGAGCACGTGGGATAATTCCCATGAGATGATGGTTCGAATCCATCAAGACTCCTCTATTGACTCAAAATTTTTCCCCAATTAGATTTCAAAGCAATCTCTCTCTCTCTCTCTCTCTCTCTCTCTCTCTACACACACAGAGGAAGAAGAGAAAGAAGAAGAAGAAGAAGAAGAAGAAGAAGAAGAAGATGCAGATGATGATCATGAAGATAAAGATGAATAAGAAGAAGTATTATAATCATCTTAAGTGCTGAAACTAGGAATATTAACTCATCATATCATCCAACGATATATTACATACATACATCTAATGTTTATGTATGTAATTTGTAATCTGACTCATTTACCCTTTAATGGTGACATTTGTTTTTGAGGAGGAGAAATCAGAAATGTCAAATAATTTAATCGTGGAACTGAAGTAATATGATTCAAATAATAATTTCTAATTCTAATTGCTTCACTATAAAAAAAAAAAAAAGGCATATCATTGCAAAGGCTTCCGCATGTGCAAGGTTGGGGGAGAGAATAATTTAAAAGCGTTATTCTCCAAAAAAAAAAAGATGAGTATATTCACATGGATTTGGTAAACCAAACAGTAAGTTTTTTAGATGTGTATCTGATAATTAACCTCTATCAAAAACCAATTAATTTGTAAGACTTCTTGTTTTAGGTGGGAATAAAATTATGATTGTACTCTTCACCAAACATCAATTAATTTTTTCAAAGCATTCTAGTGTGGTAGGTGGGAATATTGTTGCCAATTGCCACAATGGTAAACTTCACCATATATCAATCATCATCCACCCAGAATAATGAAAGTAGTCCACCAAAATAAAGAATAGAAAAATAGATAAGAGAATTCTATTCACTTGCATGGCGATTGCGCCAGTGCCCAGGTCAATGAGCGTAGAGACACAAGTGTAGCATTCTTTTTCTCCTACAAAAATATTTTTAAAAAAGATGAAAAATAAATAGAACAACAATTAAACATTAGGTCTCGATTGAAGGTATATCAACTGCATTAAGTTCCAATTGTTTCACCAAATGGCAAGACCTTCTTTGGCAAACCTTCGGGAAGGATCTGCAATGGCCATTCCTCTATATGAACTGGATTTGCAGACCTAGATTTCTCGCATCAAAAGGGGCAAATCAATGTAAACTTTGGGTTTTACTTTGGAGGGTATGGATCGGGTTGGGTTTTTGCAGATTTAAACCCAATTTGTCCTCAATTTTTTCTCCCCAAATCTCGACCGTCAACATCTGTAGAATCGCATGTCACCAGATTAAGGGGAATTGATCCTAATTGCACCACGTTAGTGGAATTTGAAGGATGGAAATTTTAGATCCGAAAGAAGCTCAATAAAATTTTTTGGGGGGGGGGGAGAATGAAGTTATCTCAACTTTAAAAATATATATATATATATATATATATATTAGTTTAGATCGATTGGCTTTATATTTTTACCTTTATTTTTGCGGGTTAGGTTTTTTGATAATTTTACCTTTGATCCGATAATAACGTCTAATTTTGAATTGGACTGAGGCCAATACTCTCAATTCAATACCGATACCTCAATCTATAAATATGAGGGCGTGAGAAAGATCTTTAATCCCTTTCTCGCACATAAGAATTTTCTTAGCTTTTCAACGTCCATGATTAGAATCATATTTTTAAAAATGGGATTGGTTAGGGTCACCCAAATTGAATCTCAATTAATATCGATCCGATTCAGAACATTAAAAAATATTTAAAATAAAAATATTAAATTCATCCAATCTATTTCGATCTCAATCTCATCCACATTGATATCGATTAAGACCAATCCCAAAATCAATTCATAATTTTAAAAACTTGTTAAAATACATCTGCGAGCAACAGTTTTTTACATTTATAAAATTCCATTACCTTAGAATAAGAATAGCGGAAGCAACTAATAAAAAATATTCGAGATTTTTTTTTTTTTATCAAGTTTAACTGAGAACTCACCATTTATGGAAGTAATTGTAAACAAAGTTTTTCTGGTTGTAATTGTAATCAATGTTGGTTCTAAGTGTCGGCATCAGATTGGTTGCATGGGAATTGAAGAGAAGGGAAATGAAATTTTTTAACTTTTATAAATTTTCTTTAGATTTTTTTCTGCTTTTCATCTCAAAAATAAAAAATTCCATAAAAAAAATTCTAAAAAATAAAAAAAGATTGCATCGAAGTTGAGGATTCAATCAAGAGTTCAAAGTTCATTGGATATGACAGTGGCCATCTACATCTTATAAAAACCACCAGCCATTGTTGGCTTGGGTTTGGGTTTGGGTTTGGGTTTGGGTTTGGGAATGGGATTGGGCAAGGGCAGAGCATGGTATATCGATTCTTCTTGCTGCATCATTAGTGTGGAGTTAAACAAACAAACGGGTGAAAAACGTTACTTTCTAATGTATCTTACGCCCAAACACATGGGTAAGTGGAGATAGGGTGTGAGTGTCTTTTCAATCACAACTCATCATGTAAATGTATTAAGAATTGTGTAGGTATTTGGAAGACATTTTAATTTTATTTTTATATCTTTGGTAAAAATATTTGCAAGGAATTGCCGTAACTAAGAATAAATTCACTTCAAATCCATTAGCTAGTATAGTATGATAGAAGGGCCAGTATTGGTTATAATATAGGGGAGAAACTCGGCTTAAAAATACTATTAGATATAAGAAGTCAAATGGCAATGTCACTTATCAAACTTTAAAGGTATGGTGTTGTTTGTAATTTCCCTCTCATCTTTCTATTTTTTTTCTCTCTTTCTTCCGTCTCCGTCAAGATAGACAACAACTATTGCTCGAAGGGCGGGGCAATGATCAGTGCCAGGAAGGTGGGTTGGGAAATATCTACTTATGAAACATAGAGGGGGTATAAGGGTTTCACTCCAGCGATGGCAAAAAAAATAAAGTGAAGCTGAAATTACATTATACAATAACAACAACATTCAAAACCTTATCCCAACAAAAGTCCAAATTACTTTTTTTTTTGATAAATTTGGTAAAAAATTAGTGGT
>NC_056560.1:30217929-30285136 GCF_013358625.1 Macadamia integrifolia | reverse complement strand
ATGTGTTTGGCGAGGACCACTCTCCAACCCCCACCTAAAAAAAAAAAAAATTAACTCTCTTTTTTTAATTCTTTTAAAGGACAAAAGAATAGTACCTGAACGTATGGCCCTACAATCAAACCCAGAGGACAAAAATCATACTCCCACCATTACAAACCATAAAAATCCATCCAGTCTTCATGGCCATGTGCACCCTGTCACTGGCCCCGATGTTGGCTGGCCTAGGCCCAGGGCTATGCGACCCAAGGGCCGCACTTTTCCCTTCTTTAAAAAATATTTAAAGCATCGTTCAACAATGATTTCCCTTAAATATTTCAATTCACTAATGAAAATATTTTCTTTCATTAGATTTTTTTATTTTTTTGAAATACATTTAAACTTTTTAAAAATAATATTTAAAACATCCTTACTTTAAATATTCCAATTCATTGACTGAAATCTATACAAGCCAGAAAAGGAAAAAGGGAAAAGAAAAAGTAAAGAAAATAACATCTGAACTCTTCTGGATTTTAGAGTTGCAATTTACAAGCTACAACCAAACAAAGCCTTAATTAGCTAGCTTATATCTCCAAGCAACATCCCGCCTGAGCATGGCCCGTATATTCCTCCGGAGCTTCCACTCTTGTCCACTTGTAACAATGCAAGTCCAACACATATGACATGTGGAAGCCACCATGCGTAGCTGATCCAATTACCAATAACTTCCCCTGCCATGTCACCAGGCATGGCCCCACACGTACATCCGATGGCAGCTCCGCAACTGCTTTCCAGGACCCACTTTCTTCTAATACTGCCACCTGCCCATTCCAGCATCTGTAGATTTTACCCACGTCATCGGCCACACAGGTTCTTGGGCACGTTCCCGCCTCCAACATGTCCTCCTGGACCTGGTTCCACTGCCACGTGCTAACATCAAAAGCCTCGGCACTCTTCTCAAAACGACCTTGCATGTCTGTGCGATACCCACCGATGACGTGGAACTTGCCAGCGTGGAAGATTCCCTTGCACTCATCCCTTTGTTGTGCCATATCAGGTAGCGGGACCCACTCGTCTTTAGCCACGTCATAAACCATTGCAGATCTCAAGGCATTCTTCCCGTCGTCATGTCCACCAGCAACGAACACCATCCGATCGGAATCTGATGCACATGCAAAGAACGAACGCGGTACACCGGGCATGTCGGCACCTCGGTGCCAAGTGGCCGAGACGAAATCGTAAACCAAGACGGCTTTGGAAACCGCCCAATTCTCCGGATTCCATCCACCGACCACCACCAATTTCAGGCCGACGCCGGCAACTTGACAGAACAACGGTAAACCGTCGGAAAATCCAGGAACCGGAGGCAGCTCAGCCCAAATACCGGTAACCGGTTCATAAACAGTGAGACGATAAGAAGGTGGGATTGAGTACTTGGTAGCACCACCGGAATTCCCGGTGAAATGGGCTTGCGTAAGCACAACGATTGGTCGGGTTAAGCCACTCGCTTTCCTCTGCTGCTGAAACTGTAGGGATTCAATCTCTTCTTTCCAGCCTCTGCAAACGGCTGAAACCGTAGAGAAACCTCTGTAGGGAACTCGAATTAAACACTCGCGAGCGATCTCATCGGGAAGACAGGGAATCATCTCCATCACTGAAATCAGAGGTAGGAGAAGAAGAAGAAGAAGAAGAAGAAGAAGACGAGGAGAGAGAGAGAGAAAAAGAGAGGAATCAAAAAGGTGAGTGACGAAAGGAAAGGAAAGGGAATTTTAAGTTCGATTAAAGGGGTTTCTCCAATCTTTATAGAATCTCAGCTTCAACTGTAGTAAAGGAAGAATTGGTATTATGGGGAAGCATTTGGGAATATAAGCTTCTAGAAGAAGGTGGGCATAAAGAGAAGACTGGCGGCTGTTTTCACTCTGTTAAAGGAATTTCTATGTACGGTAACCAGCATGGGTAGTCCCTACTTCTATTTAAGAATCGAAGGAGAGATACTTAAATTGAATAAAATAAAGATTCCAATCAGACAGCCAGAAAAAAAAAAGCAAGAGCGATTGATGGAATGGGATTGATTAGGGTTAACGTCACGTCGGTGTCGATAGAATCCCGTGTAAAGAGGGCCTAATCTTCTAGATAAGAACGGGCGCATAGCCTCACACAGGAGTCACGAGTCACGAGTCACGAGTCACGACATGTGCGATTATGACGACAGTTATTTAATGGGGATAAGCTAATGGAAATGGAAATGGGGGAGTCAAGGGCTAATGAATCATGATGAGAGGGTGAACGGTTCCAGAACGAAACCTGTCATACTGTCACGGCACACGTTTTTTAACCACGTGCACCTTCCCATGTGCCAAAGATTCTTTCCTGTCAAGATATGCCTTCTGATTTCGTTTCGTGCCCCCCATGTCGATGATGACTCTGGTCATCCATCACACTTGACCACTTGTTCAAATCGACGGTGACATCTGTTCTGACCTAAAACGGATACGCGCATAAACATTCTTATACGGGGGGCGGGGGGAACGGAAAACAAATTTTGAATTTAAGAAATGACGTAGACTGTGCAATTATTCTATTTTGTGTGTTAATAGGATTGATAGCTTAGTAGCAAGAACTCCTTGCATTATCACCATTTTAATTGACTGATTATGTTAAGGGTGTCAATATCTAAATTGAACAAATAAAATTGTCCTGGACCAAGTTGATTGAACTTAGATTCAATCGGATTGAAGGCTAATTAAGCTGATTTCAGTTTAGGATATTGTAATCCCTTAATCAATCGAACTATATTGAAAACTAAATAGAACCCAAAATCAAATTGGAATCGATTCAAAACCTGAACTGAAACTAAAATCAAACTAATAAGAAATATAAAACATTCTAAAATTCATTGAAAGAAAAAACAAGTTTTGCATAATTTTGTATGAAAAATCAAATCCAAACTAGACAAAAAAAATTTGGAATTAACATGATTACAAACTAATACAAGAAATCAAAACTACCTTATTGGCTCGATTTTAGTTTCACCATTCTTACACTAAAACTGATTCAATTTGAACTAAAACCTGGCCAAATTGACCTGTTGACACCCTCAGGTTGTGGGTTTAAGTTAGTATACTCTACTATTGATCGTTGGTTTTACAAAAACGCTTCTAATTGTATGGTATGATCACTACTATTAAACACCCTCTTCTTTTATTTTAAAAAAAATATATTTTTTTAATCTTTTAAGTCTTTTTGATACTGTAATCTCTTTTTTTACTTTTTCTTTTCTTGATTCCAAGCATAGCCTATGTGAACGAAACAACAATTTGTTTACAAAACTCTTAACCCTGATTTGCTTCCTCGGTCACTAATTAGAATAGAAAGGGAGAAGGGTGAAGTTGTGAAGACAAGTAGTTTGACCATAAAAATAGTTGACTAGGAAAGTCGTCAAACCAGATTCATAACTAACGGTGAGAAGAAGCCAAGTGGCAAGTGGATTGATGTCAAACTGATGAAACGTGCTCGATTATTCTCATTAGCCACGCCGCAAAACAACATGGATCACTTAATCAAAGACTTCAAAATCAAGAACCCATTAATCAATCCCATGTAGAAAAGGTCAAGGTTATGAAAATTGGTCAATCCTGATTCTGATTAGAATCTTTCAGAATCAGTTGGATCGGTTACAATTGATTTCAATTTGGATCAGTTGAATTTGGATTCATTTTTTATTTTTGAAATATTGTTTGAAATACTAGGAATATATTTTTGTCTAGAATACATTTTGAAGTGAGGAAATAGAAAAAAAATCTAGTTTCAAAATACTTCGAGACCCAAAATCTGTAGTAAGAATGCATACGATATACAACATCAGTTAATGTTAGGGTCAAAAAATTTTGTATAGCATTGGCCAAATGAATGACAGTGGTCACCAAAAATTTGACATGTTTTTTTTTTTTATTTTGGTAATGAAAATTTTATCAAATAAGAGACAAATTGAGACCGAATTAACTTGTTTAGTAGATAGAATATATAATTAATCTTTATCCATTTAGTGTTTGACTTGCCAAATCATCAAACCATATGGTTTAAACACAAGGGGGAAGAAAAACTCCCACTTGATCCTTGCATCATAATGAAAATTATCCCTTTCAATTCCCCCCCCCTTCCCCTAAAAAAAATAAGAGAGAGAGAGAGAGAGAGAATCTCTTTAACCCCATATCTAACTCTTTGACTGTAATAGAAAAGAGTATTTTGGGCCATGAAAAATAAGGGATGGGAGTTAATGATGAGACCATATCGATCATTAACATATAGATCAACTTTTGATGTACTGCATAAAGATTACTTTTTTGGGGATTGAAAAAAAAAAAAAAAAAAAATCCAAGGGTTAAATCCATGGTTCCAAGTGGAGTACCTCAAAATTGGTCAATTTAGAATTGAAGAAACAAATTAAAGAAAATTGAACCATTCAAATCCAAGTGAAAAAAAAGGTCATTTTCATATATATCTAGTGCATTGAACAATTTGAAATTTGTTTGTCTTAATGTTCCACTTGTTTTGATAAAGGAACAGGGTAAGGACAAAAAAGTGGGAAAAAAAATTCCCTGTATATGTTTTTATGGAAAATACTTTATATAGAGCTGGTGTTATTTATGTTATATTACACTTAACAAGTCCATAAAGTAATGGATAAGACATGGATAATAGAAAGTTAAACAAGCAAAACAAGCTTTTATTCTAATAATTTTTTTCTAGAGTTATACGAGTTGCTGCCATCATATTGTATTATCAATCAAATAACTATTTTTATATACATGATAAATGTATCCAGCTTCCATTATAGACTTTATTTTAGTGAAAAATATCTCCAATTTTTATTTTTATTTTACTAAAACAATCAGAATAGAAAGTCAAAAGAAGAAGAAATATATGAACTATGATAATGTTGCCCACTTTTTAAAAAGATAAAATTTGATAATGATGTCCACATATAGACCAACTTTTGATATACTCCATAAAAGTTACTTTTTTTTGAAAACTGAATGCTTGATGGCAATGGGTGGGGATCACATTGGAAAAAGATTTATTTAGCATCTAATTTTCTATTGTTGTTATCTTTGGCATATCAAGTGAATTGAGTGGAAAATGTTTGTGTAATATAGAGAATCTATTAAGGAGTAAAGATAGTACTGTCTCCCAAGCAATTGCAATGGTTGTGTTTGGTTGTTTAGCGAATAACAGAAATATAAATTTTTTATGAGAACATGAAGATGGTTCTTCATGTTTACATTCGTTCATCCGAAAGTGAGGAAATTTTCAGAACTATTGTTTAGAGCCAAATTTTCTATGTAATTAATAAATTTTTAATCAAATAATTATTTCATTTGGAACAAAATATCTTAGATTAGTGTTTCTAGCTTAGCTTTTAAATTCTATCACATGAAACTTTTAGTAGTAAAATTGAGTATTATTTACATTATATAACATTTCATAATTTTATACCAAATACATGATGATATAAAAATACAAAGAAAAGCTATTGTCTTTCTTTTAGTTTACTAATTCCCCGGAAAACGACATACTCTTAGACTTCTATTAGATCTAATTATCAGCCATTTGATTGTTTTGAATAAGTAAAACTATGTATCTAGCCATCATTTTACCATTTTTTTTTTACTGAAATATATTCATAATTTTACATAAAAAAAAAAACAAAGTATAAATTGCAAAATATTGACTAACATTACTGCAGTAAGGTTTGGGAAACTTCTACAGAAAAGCAACTATTCCGTATCTATGATGAGGCTAGTTTGTTTCTAAAATTGAATTAAAAAAAAAATCTAGGATCAAGATGGAAAGGGTTATTTTTTTTTGACTTATATTTTTCTTTCTAAGATGTGGCATCATCCAAAAACTGAGTAGATGATTGAAGTTTGAAGATATTTAATTGATATTAGTTATGATCTCCTCAAGTAAACATAATGGTTAAAAACCATCCAAAGAAAGCAAGAAAGGGAAAACTATGAGAGAAAATTTTTAATGGAAGCATTTAACAATGACATCTAGTATTGTTTATGATTTTTTTTTATTATTTATTTATTTTTGTGTAACTATAGTTGGATATACTAAGCTTATAAACATATCAAATTGTTCTCCTTCGTATAAAAGGGGACGATCTTTCTTTTTGGTCATGTAAGGAGCAAAAATGCTATTATACATCCAATTAAAAAATATCATACAATCAATTCCTTTTGTCTTATATGATCATCACTATGGTTACAAATCAATGTGACTATAAGAATCCATTGTTTAACTTGCAAAAACAGAGAGGTAGTTTTCTACTTTTTCTTATAAACTTTTGCCGAACTTTAATAATAAAAAATGACAAAAGTATTTTAATTTGAACTCTTAACTAAGTGTTTCTATTAGGTATAAGCATAGAAATATAGAAAAGATTTACACAATGTCACAGCCACATAATCCATGTAATGTCATCCATAAAATAATTTTCTTTATTTTGACTTCTGACTTCCTAAGAAAGGATAAATATAATGGTAGATATAATAGAGAACAAGACGCTATGGACCAATGGAATTAATTTATCATCTTCAAAATCATTAGTTTTGAAAAAAGCTTGCAGGTTCTACATAATGAAAAAGGTATGATTTCTCCCCTTGAAAATTTGAAAATCTAGTTTTGAAAAAAGTTTGCAGGTTCTACATAGTGAAAAAGATATGATTTCTCCCCTTGAAAATTTGAAAATCTCTCTCTCTCTCTCTCAATGGAATGTATTCATCTTCAAAATATATGCAAGTCTTGCATAATGAAGAAAGATTTTCTCAATCCACTTCTCTCTCTCTCTCTCTCTCTCTCTCTCTCTCTCTCTCTCTCTCTCTCTCTCTCTCTCTCTCTCTCTCTCTCTCTCTCTCAATGGAATTCATTCATCTTCACAAACATGCAAGACTTGGATTATATGGAAAAAAGAATCTCTGTCTCTCTCTTTGAAAATCATTCATTATCTTCAAAAACATCCAAGTCTTGCATAATGTAAAAAATAAATATTTTCTCAATCCACTTCTTTTTAATTTTTTTTTTTTTTTTAGGGTTGGGGTGTTCCTGGACAATACACACTCATTGGCTTAATTTTACTCCTTAAATTCAACAAGTATTCAATCAGCCGGCAAAATTGACAATCTCGACATTTACATTGAATACTGAAAACTATTCTAATCTGTTTTCATTAGAAGAATGTATTATATTTAACACTTAAGTGAGCAGGGTTCTAAAGAATAAATGTACCTATATTGCCTTACTTTTCCACCGAAAATAATTCTCACATATCATTCTTGGAACTCTTCTTTTTATTTGTGCAGAATAACTCTTTTCATCAATTTCTTTTTTTTCTTTAATAAGCTTTCTCGCACCAGTGATTTTTTATTTTTTTACTTTTTTTGACATTTTCATTTACTCTTAAAATAATAATAATAATAATAATCATTCATGCTCATCCAATCCCCCCCTCCTCAATATATTTTTTTTTATTTTTTATTTTTTGTCTTTGAAATCATAATATAATTATGGTTTTGAAAAGTGCTTGGTATCTGGATTAATGGGTGTCAGTCTTGATTGGTACGGATATTGATACTGATTAACTGTATTAGGTTGAATCGGACAATGGTGTCAGTATGTAATGAGATTTCAAATATTTGGGATAAGTTATATATATATATATATATAATGCAACCTTCAAATGGTGCAGAAAAGAATAAAAAAATAAGAACAAGCAATCACAATATCACATTATGCACACAGATTTCTAAGGTTTGGCGAGATTGTCTATATCTTTCGTGAGATGAAATCCTGATTCACTATCAATGGAGAATAGGGTTACAACGCTTACCCTCACACCTCTCTCAGCTTGTTTTCAGAGAAAGAAAATATCGCTACAAATATTTAATAAAACCCTATATAGAAAATTTACAAAAATATTAGCCAAAAGCCCTCCGGAATTTCGACCCACTTTCGTCACATATGAAATTAAAGACATCATATCCTCAACAATATGGAGGGATATAACAAGGTTAATACCATCTTTTTCTCTTTTACAAATTTTAAGTTAACACGTCACTCAAAGTGGAAGTGATTGTGATCTTATAAAACGTTGTTACTCACTTAATGTCTGGGTGTCTTTTAAGAATAGTACACATAATTTTTCCTTTTTTATGACATTTTCATTTACACCTTAAAAAAATAAATAATCACTCATCCTCATCCAATCTCCCCTCTCCTCTGCTCATATTTTGTTTTTCTTATCTCTTAAGAAATAATAATATAACTATGGTTTTTAAAAGTGCACAGTTCCAAGATTAATTGATATCGGTCTTGGCTAGTACTAAACTTGATATTGATACAGATTAACTATATTAGGTCGAATCGAATGATTTTACTTTCAATTTTGATATTTTTCAAAACAAATTTATCTCCAGTAAAAACTGTTTCACCAATATAAAATCAGATAAATATCAGTATTGAGCACAACAAATACCGATATAAATCAATCTATATGCCAGATTCGATACCATTTTTTAAAACCATGAATAAAACAGGCAAAAATAAAATAAACCATGAATAAAACAAGCAAAAATAAAATAAAATATTAATATCAAACCTTTCAGATCTTTAAAAAAACATAAGCAAGTCATGGGCATAGGATAAATCCACCCATGCAAAAGAGATATTATATATATGGGAAAAGGATATGTATAAACTGTTCTTAGAATATTCGAAAATTAATTACAGAATATAAACCTTTTGGACCTCCAACATAAAAGTGCCAGAACCTTTTAGAGGTAAGGGTTAAGGACCACATCACATATGTTGCTATTTATTTATATATTTTTTAAGACATGGATGATGCTTCCATTATCACCTTTTGCACTTGAAAGTGACCGAGGTTGACGTTCTCAAATCTAGATAAGGATTATGACAATGACCATGCATATCCTTAATAATGTTAATAGTAGCTTCTATTTTGTACACATTATTGATAATTTTACATTGGATTACTTTGTAGAACATATCTTGAGGAATTATTTACCTTCTCATGGTTATAAACGGGCGGCAAAAAAATGTTAAAATATATGCCACATGGCAGATTCGATGGATTTTTTTTTTTTTAATAGATATCAAGGTCTTAAGCATTATTATAAAATTTTAATCTAAACAAAATTTTCCAAGTGATAAAATAGAGGTTTAAAAAATTAAAACTATAAGAGAATGCATTATAGTAGTCGGATATTGTAAGCATATAGATGAATGTACATGTATACGCATAGGAATATATAAGAGAGTATTTGAATGATTTAAAATTTGAAAATTGACATGTAGGTTGCTTATTCCAAAGCATGTATTAGCAATCCTATAGTCAAGAATTTAAGGGTGTCAATTTCAAACCGTATTCGAAACTAAGCCAAATTAATCGGATCGAATCGAACCGAATTAATTCAGTTCAAATTCGGTTTGAGTTTGTGAATATGAACCTCGGTTCGGCTCGATTTCGATCTAGGGTGTATGAACCGTTAGTTTGAACCAAAATTGAATCGAATTGCTCTTAAAACTAGAAAAAATTAAAAAACCCTAGTATCGTTAAGAGATTTTTTAGGTGGTAAGTGTTTTTTGTAATTTATCATCACATATTTACATGTTAAGACAATTTTGGAATTAACAATGGTCATAAGATCCATAACTTGAGCTCATTATGGCCTTTGGTCCATCACAGTCATGGTCCAAAAGTGGAATCGTTTTCATAATCGAATTAAAACTGCATATCAGAACCGAAATCAAATCGATCCAAATTGAATCGACTTGAGTATCTAAATATGGAACCAAGTTGGTTCTCGGTTTGATTTTTGGTCCACCTTATCATCATTCATAACCGAATCAAAATTGAACGGAATATTCGGAACCAAACCGATTAACACCCTTAGTCAAGATTGCCACAACATCGGTCTACGTGGTACAATGAAATGGACTGCCTTCGTAAGCGTTATCAAAGCTGGACCGTCCAATGGAGTCGTTGTAGCTTCTAAAACCAATCGATTCGGGCTGAATTAATCAGACCAATCTAAACCGATCGATTCAGCCAGATTGCATCTAATTGAATTCTTATTGGTATTTGGGTTGGGTTTATGGAATCGATGAAAAGCGAAAACCCAATGGACCAACAGAATGCACTGACCCAAACCGAAAACACGACTGAACCCAATAAAAAATTAAGACCGGGCCACTAGTAATTCGATAAGAAACAGGGAGAAAAGAACCCAAGATTTTGCAATTACTTTCCTTATGCACATGTAAACCTGATATTGGACTGGACTGATAGTACCCCCATCAAAGTTGATGAGAAATTGAACCAAATTGAAACTGATTGAGATTGAAAATTTTCTTAATGGTTTGGTTTTGGGTTGGCCAATAGTAGACCAAGGCCAATTCAAACCAGATGAAACCGGACCATACCGACCTATTGCCACTCTAAATGGATAATGGTATAGTTGTGGGGCCATGGATCACGACTATGTGCTAATGAATAAAATTTAGTACCTTTTTTATATTTATCTACTAAATAGGAGAAAACACTATCTAAAACTCCGCAAGAAGATTTAAGTAGAAGAATGTTATCTGGTCGCATGCCCCCCGCATCAATGCAGGCTAATGAGGTCCTACACAGAAGAATCAATAGGGGTGAGTATTTTGTGTTTCACAGGGATATGGCCATCATTTCGCTCTTATTTTATATCCAGATGTAGGGACCACACAATCAGTTAATATTATTTTCCCTAAAAACTTGTTTAGGGTTTGCCTTAAAGATTATCCTATTGACTTGGCCCTAAATAACCTAGTATTGATGTGTTAACTCCACAAGATAATGAAAGAAAATATATGTAATGATTGATCTCTGAAAGTAATAGTCTTCGCAAGGAATTCCCAAAGATCCACTACTAATCTAGATCAACCATGTCAACTTAGTCTAGTTTTGGCCGGTGACAGTAAAATTTGGATATAATAGCCTATATCACCTCCCATATCATCTTAAACATAGATTAGAACTGACTGATCCTGATATGACTTAAGTTCTAAATTGTTGAGAATTACAAAAAAATATGCTAATATCAATTTTCTCTTATTTGCAATGCATAAAACAAGGAGGGAAAAAATACCTTATAAAAATGCTTAGATTAGGGATTTTGAGGGAGAAAAAGAGAAAAGGGCGGGGGGGGGGGGGGTAGTGATTTGTTTTCTAATCTTTTGTTCACATTAATGGGCTTTAGAATGCTTTAACTAAATAAAAAGATCTTAGATTAGGGATTTTGAGAGAGAGAGAGAGAGAGAGAGATGTTGTGGTTTTTTCTCCTAAATCTTTTGTTCACATTAATGGGCCTTAGATGACATAGAAGACATCATAGAAAGATACTTAACTCTTTCGTTTTTTGTCACATCGCATCATAGTATGTATTGGTATTACTAACTTTTTGGGCCAAGAAGCAGATTGGGTGTTTGGTAATCTGTTCTAGGGTAAATTCCAAGTTGTCAGATTAGGAGTCGCATCAAATACATCTCTTGAGGAAACTGAGGCCTTTGGAATTCTGCAATGACTAAATCTGGCAACAACAAAGGGTTGGACAATCGTGAAGTTTAATTCCCGGTTAACAATTTACTTTTTCTTATTCCAAAACCTTCTATAACAGTTGGTCAGTTCTATCTTTTGCAATCTTTTGGGAATTGTATTCTAAATTTGGGATTATCCAATTTTCGTACAAATGTAAATATAAGACTACTTCGATGATGTGTCTTCAAGATATAGCTATGTGTGATATAGTTAGGCAATCGCACCTTCACAATGGTTATGATGCGATATTAGGCAGTTCATCTTAATAATATTTTTTCTTTTCCTATTATAAATAAATAAATAAAAGAAAAAAAAAGAGAGGTGTAGTGGGTATTTTTTTTCCCCCAATGTTGTGTTCACATTAATGGGCCAGCCCATCAAGCACCACGATTAAAGGGCTGGGCCAGGTGTCTGTTATTTATAGACTAATAGTAATGTGCCATGGTTTGTTTTATGCATACTAGAGGCTTTTCCACAACCTTGGGTAGCCCCATGAACCTACCCCCCCCCCTCCCGGCGCAGCCTTTAGGTCCACCCTTGGTCTAATACGTTCTATGCAGCAGAAATAGCCAACTGAGTTGTCTCTTTCCTGCGTCATGGGTTGGATCCATCTATACTTTTCGGACCTAAGGAGGTTTGGGTGAGTGGGCTAGCTATCAGAGCCCAACTGTTGTCACGGCTGGGATACTTGTGGAGGCACCAATGTGGGTGGCACATTTTTGGAGACTGAACCAATGAGTTGTGAATCACTGTTAGTAAAAACTCATTTAAACACTTTTTCATTTTTCACCATTTATAACATGTTTTGCCATATGCAATTTAAGATATGGGAAAAAACAGCAAACAACAAGTATTCCCACTATAAACACGTTTAAAACACATTCCATTTTTTTGGCCTTTTTTAAGACTTGACTTTTTTGCGCATAATGTTTACTTAATTGACCATATGTCTCTCTCTTAATCTTCGATCAACTTGATTCTTTTGGGAACTTGAAGCTAACTCACTAACCTATGTTTCTCATGAGAACACCTTCAATTCAAGTTCCACGCACGTACCTTGAAATTGAGCTACAAACTGATGCATTTGCTCAAAAGTGATTCTAAAGTGATGACTCCCAACTCCAACTGAACATGCATCACTCCGAGAGTGTGTTGACTACGTAGACGATAATGAACAACATTAAGTTAAACCACATTGCTCAATAAGACTTTGGACATGCGTGGCGTTTGAATTTAGAATTGGTGTTAGATAATATTCAATGATATATCTTAGAACTAATAATGAGACATGGGATATATATGCATTCATGTTTGATATTATAGTTGTTTTGAACATTAGATGCAGGTATTTATGTAATAATTTCTTAATTTATATGAGTATACTACCATTTTTTTGTCCCATTTTTTTTTTAATCTACATCTTTAAAACTCGTACCATCCGTTTCCCCTTTTTTAACGTTCTATGCTTCTTCTTTTTTACCATATTGTTAAAAAAAATTCACTGTTTAAAGCTCGTACCGCCATTTTCGTTTTTGCTGACTATAGCTCGAAAGAATATGATTTCCTGAGAACGTTACCTAGTTGCATAGTCCCTACATCCAAACACAAAGGGACGAAAACATGACCCTATCTCTATGAAAAACAAAAGAAAATACCCACCTCTTTGATGCTCCTACATGGATTGGTGTCCTCTATAGCACCATAGGGTGTGTAGCTCAGATCCAAGGGATGGGAGCCCTCAGACAGGCTTCCTGAGGTGCTTCCAGCCCTTGGATCTACACTACAAGCGTGTAGCATTACAGAGGATCCGAATTTCCTTCATGCCCTCTCATTGGCCTATGCTGGTGCAGGGGGAATACAAACGGATAATGTTCTTTCTCCCTTGCGAGATACAGGACTGTATGAATGGAGTAGGAGCAGGGTTTTAGTCACAGTATCAGTATTGTTGAGGTAATTCTAATTCCATGTGTGGCATAGCACGGTATGATTGTTGCCACATATGGAATCGGAATTGACTCACCAATCCCATGGATGAAAAACAGTATCTAAAGCGTATTCTTATCCCATTTTAATTACATAAATACTTATTCCGGCATCTGATGTAATCATTGCTCTACAAGGTTCTAAAACTCGAAAACGATCATGGGATCGGTTAAGGCCGATACTATTTTGATATTGATCCAGATCAACTTGGATTGGACTATATGTGATAGATCTAATCATTTTTTTTTATAAGTTTTTATTACAATTTTACCCTTGAACCATACATACTAAAAGAGATCAAAAATTTCAATATTAGGGATTGATTAAGGCCAATACTATCCAATTCAACTGACACTGACTGTTCCTTTTCATTTTTCAAAACCATTTGCCCTTTGATAAAGACTTGACCTGATAGTATAGGTCCCAGCTGAAACCAATATGGATCGATCGATAGATACCATATCAGATAGTTTAGCCCTCATTTTTTGAAAATCAAATCTCATTTTGGCCATTTTGTTATGGGTATGAACATTAGATGGCATGCTTCATTGGGTAGGATGGTTCTGTCTATGCAAACCTTAGCTAGAGGGTGATCTTGGATTGAGAGATATGAAACTATAGAATGTGGCTTTGCTTGCAAAAATGGGATGGCAAATGTTGAAGAACCCAAACTCTTTATGGGTGAGACTGTTTCAGAGTATATATTTTTCCCATGGAGCTTTCACTAGGGCATAATTGGGAAACAATCATTCATGGGCTTGGAGAAGCATTTTGAGAGGTAGAAACTTGATAGATAAAGGTATTTTATGGATTGTTGGGAATGGCAGTTCTATTCTCATATGGGAGGATCCTTGAATTCCTACGTTGGAGAAGTATAAGGTACACTCTCCAAGGCCTCCTGACTGTACTGGTTGGAGGGTTTCAGATATCATCACTCCTACTATACAATGGAATGTTGCCAAGTTGAGAAGTCTATTCTTACCAAATGAAGTTGAATCTATTCTCATAATCCCACTTAGCACTGAAGGCCGTCAATACCATATTTGTTGGAGCCCCCACCCAAAGGGCATCTTCACAGTTAGATCAGCATATAGGCTTGAAGCTTCTTTGATCCCCCCTCACTCTAAATCAGCAATTAGGTTAAGTTCTATCCCCAAGGAAGTTTGGAAAATTTTGTGGAACTCAAAAGTCCCCCCAAATGTGCAAATGTTTTTTTAGAAAGCTTGTTTGAAAGCTATTGGAGTTATGGCTAACCTCAAACATAGGAACATTGTTCAGTCTGATGTGTGCCCAGGCTGTGGTCAAGCAACTGAGATGGTGGAGCATGCCCTCTTTGAATGCCTTTGTACTCAACAAGCATGGTTTGCTTCTTGTGTCACCTTCAGACCTATCGCTACACCTGGTCGGATTTTGCATGAGTGGATTATTAAGTGGGGAAGATTTCCAGGTCTCACAAAGTTGGAGCAACATAGGTTCTTCTCGGCTCATGCTACTATTGTGTGGGAGATTTGGAAGCAGAGGAATGCTAGAGTGTTTAGAGTTACACTGCCTCCTTTCAGTGATTGGATCTCTATGGTAAATGGAAATGTGGAGGAAGCTCTAACATTGATTCCAAGAACTTCAGGCTCTTGAACTTCCCAATAACAATCTAATTCCCATAGTGGTTTCCCTGTAAAATCTTATCTTATATACACAGATGTAGCACTTTCGGCGAGGCCAAAAGCAATGGGGCTAGGGTGCATTATTCTTGATGCTACTAGACAGATCCATCTTGTGGCTTCTGATCATTTGTTCCCTAGCTCTCCTCTTATTGGAGGGGCTCTTGCGCTTTGATTGGCCCTTCAAGTTGCTCTCGAAGATGGCCTTAGGCATGTTGTGTGCCATTCAGACTAGGGGTGTCAATTCTTAAATCGAATCGGTAAAATCGGCCGGACCGAATCAATAAGAACACGGATCAAACCGAATCGAAGCCTTATTGGGTCGGTTCGGTTTGGAGTATTGCAACCCCAACACCAAACCGAACCGCACCAGAAACCGGATGAACCCGAAACCAAACCGAAACGGCTCAAAACCCGGACCGAAACTGAAACCAAACCGGTAAGAAACCAAAACACTCCAAAATTCATTAAAAAAATCAAAATTTGCATAGTTTTGTAAACATTTGTATGGAAAGTCGAATCCAAACTGGACCAAAAACCAAAACCAACCTGGTTACAAATCGATTTAAGAAACCGAAGACAAACCGAAACCAAACAGCACCGAAACCGAAACCAAACCAAAATCGGAATTTCTTTATTGGTTTGGTTTCGGTTTCAACTTTCCCACACCGAAACCGACTCAACTCGGACCGAAATCGAGCCGGACCGACCGATTGACACCCCTAATTCAAACTGTATGATTCTTGTTAGAAGCCTAAATAAGGTTGGGTTTCATTCTCTGGTTTAGATTTCGTCATCATTTCATATGTTCAAGTCTTACAAACTTGTTTTGAGTCTTGCTTTTTATTTCATGTTAGTAGATCTTTGAATATTGTTGTCCACTCCATTTCGAAATGGACAGTTGGTCACCCCCATCGGGGTTTTTGGAAGTCCCCATTTTCGGAGGATATTCTAAACCTTGTAATGTAGCTTTCTCCCTTGGATGTTCAATAAATTTCCCCCTTTTGCGGGTCTTTGCACGCAAAAAAAAAAAAAGTCATGGGGAAAAAGGAAGACCCTCCAAATGATCAGGCTAATTCTTCATGTCTTGTGTCTCATTAAGCCACTGCGATTGAGGAAATTTTAGAGATAGGACCCATTGTATGGGAGAAATGTTAGTATTTACTGTATTGTTGGATCAACATAAATTGAATTGCCAATGAGAAATGATGATTTGCAAATTGCAACTTGAGATTGCATTTGATATTTCTACCTTGCATGCTATTTTAAATATTTTTAAAGATATTTTTGGGTCAATAAATTAATTTTAAGAACAAGAGTGTTTTATATAATTGAAGTGTAGGAGATCACATTAGGAATATTGTATCATGTACCAATACAAGTGGTGCGTATGGAAGAGAATTCCTTTGGATTCTTGATGTACTTATCTTGGAAGAACAATAGGCATAGAATTGATATGTTGGAACAAACTGGGACACATTGACGCGTCCTCCTCAGACATCAATGTTGTAATTGGGTTTTAAGATGATTCTGTTAGTTCTTTTGTCTTCTTGAATAATTTGAGTATTAACTAACCATATACAGTTGAGTAACCACTCCCATGATAACACTCCATAACTTCTATAATAATCACATTAAAATAATCATTTTTTATTCACTATGGTCTTAGGAAAACTCGATCATTTTGTTAAATTTTTTTTCCATTTTTGTTGATCATAAAAAAAATTTCACCTTTTCATCATTCAAGCACATGCAATCATAGATTATTATTGACATTTTGAAATCATCATGAACAAATATAACTTCCGTTACCGACACTTTGCATGCGCTTTCTTACTGTTCTAAGTAATGGCTTCAATTACATACCTTAAAAATCTCGTACAGAATGATTGTATCATGGAGATAAAAATTTCAAACTTTTTCATGTTACTACCATCCAAAGAAGGCTAACCGATAGGATCTACTGACTCAAAATTATAGACAATTTGGAAGAAGATAGCAATCTAATTGAGAATGAGCTAATTGATTATTTCTCAAACCTTTATAAGAAAAGGCCAACATCATAGACGAGAAGTTCTAAGCTATATTAAGCAGTATATATCAAATGAAGTCAATGAAAAGCTATGCATTGTACCTTCAAATGAAGAAATCAAAACTAACACTTCACTGCCGATCTTATGTTTAGGGAGCAAAATGTAATAAATGAAACCCTAGGTGCAAGTGTAATTGGATCAAATGTCAGGGGAGGTTGATGTAAATTGCCTAAATTGAAATTTAACTTGTGAGATTAATCAAATGAGTCTCTTCTAAATCCTGATCAAGATTATGCGGATATCTCTTTCATGAAAATCGTTTGCAGCAGCTGCAGCGGTGTAGTGAGCATTGGGTGACTGGGAGCCCCTTGGGGCCATGCCCAGATGCTCTTAATCGTCCAATTCTTACCGCATCTCACCGCTCATTACAGAGGTTGTGGATCAAGGATTTAGGGGACGGTCTCAGGTTCGATTCCTCATCTATGCATTTGCAATTTAAGTGGAGATCATAGCGGTGGGCTGTTGTGCTAGTCTCCTCAAGGATTAATTGAGGTGTGTGTAAACTGACCTGGACGCCTTGGTTAGCAAAAAAAAAAAGTGATTTGTATCTTAGGTAAGGTGTCCCCCTTTGTTTTTTCTTGATTTTGTTTCTCTGACTTAATAAAATTTTAGGGTTTCCCTCCCAAAAAAAATAAAAAATAAAATTGTTCCCAACCGGTACCAATCCAATATGGCCGATAGTAGACATACTTGAAACCATGGAGTAGACTAATTTTTAAGCCCACATATGAGAATCGTTGGAAACAAATTGCAAAGGGTATTTTAGTCATTTTAACTGAAAGTGGAATTTGGCTCATTCCCAGGTCTCTCTCTCTCTCTGCTTCGATACAAAATTTTGTGCGAGGACGTAGGATTCAAGGAAGCAATCCTTTTCATGACTCATCAGCTTATTTCCTGCATCTGTCCATTCAGCAAAGAAGTATATGGAAGATGGTGTTCGGCCACTGAAGAGCTAAACTCACAAGCCTCATTCCCGTGAAAGAAGAATTCGCCCATCAATTATTATTTTTATTTTTTATTTTGAATACGAGACTCGATCGCTAAAGGTATGTTAAATCCGATTTGAAGCTCAGAATCTCCATTTTTCAATCCTTTCTTTTTCTTTTCCATCACGCATCATGAATCTATGCCGCGTATGTGCTTCCAAACTTTTCTTCTGACATCGATTTCAGACGATTAGGTGTGAAATTTGAAACTCGGACTCAATTTATATACTTGATTTTATAATTTTTGAGTTCTTTTGAATTATATGATGGCCTTTTTGGGTCGTGCGACGATTTCTCTGGGATTTCCTGTGATTAGCCCAGAAGGGATTATCGGACTGGTGGTCTAGAATCTCCGGCTTAACTACTTAGTACAGTAATTTATCAAATTTCATTGTTATTTTTATGATGCCTCTTTATCAGCATTTATTTCGCTGCATGTACTGGCAGTCCTGTTAATTGAAATATTGAGAAATTTCGTTCAATTAATACGTTTCAATATTACGCTAAGAGATTTTTTTTTTTTTTTTGGGGGGGGTTTTTGTGTTTTGTTTCCTTTTATATGTTTGATTGGTGTACTTAATTTGGTGTATCCATCTGTCCTCTCATTCAGCAGGATTTGAATGTCCATACTCCCAGTGACATACTGGAACTTTAGGGGACTAAGAGCTGGTTCTTGGTCCCTGGCAGATGTGTGTAATCTGAGGCAGAAAACGGTGGAAGAAAATAATGAACATTGAACATCTCCATAGCCCATTTATAGGCTTACCACTCCGAAGTGCCCTGAATCAGAAAAACAATGTCGGTTTCACTTTTGTGGATAGGAGGAGGTTGCGAACAAAGGCTTTCCCCAAGTTTCATTGTGCAAAGCAGAATTATGGTGGGTACCGAGGGATTTGGTTTTCAGATTTTAGTAGGAGACAAACTGGGTTTTTGTCGAGTAACTATGGATCAAAAAGTAGGTTGAAGATGAACGTTTCCAATGAGATTTTTTCTCGAAGTAAGGCTATGGTTAGATCTTTGGATCCTTTGTGGAAGGAGGGATTGCTTTTAATTAGGTGTTCTGTTTTCTTTGCTGTAATATCTGCATTAGGGATATTGGTTTGGTATGGGCAGGTGAAAGCCAGGAGTCTTATTGAAGCCAGGTTTCTGCCATCTATTTGTTCTGTCCTGAGTGAATATCTGCAGCGTGAGCTTGATTTTGGTAAGGTTAGAAGTATTTCACCTTTGGGCATTACCTTAGAATCATGCTCAATTGGGCCTCATCACGAAGAGTTCTCCTGTGGTGAGGTCCCCTCTATGAAACTTTGTGTCCGTCCATTTGCTAGCTTGAGGAGGGGGAAGATTGTGATAGATGCAGTTTTATCTCAGCCAAGCGTGCTGATTGTGCAAAAGGAGGATTTCTCTTGGTTAGGAATCCCTTCATCTGAAGGTGCTTTGCAGAGGCACTCCTCAGCTGAAGAAGGGATAGATTATCGTATGAAAACCCGGAGGGTTGCTAGAGAGGAAGCTGCAGCTCGCTGGTCCAGAGAAAGGGATGAAGCAGCAAGAAGAGCTGCAGAGACTGGCTACATTGTCCCTCAGCAATTTTCTAGTTCTACAGAAGTTGATGTTCCCAAGGAGGATTCAGACCATTCTAATGGGATAGCCACTTCAGAGTCCTTTTTTTGCATGGATGAGCGGATGCACTGGAAGGATCATCATTGCATGGACACAGGTATTGAGTTTGGGTTGAAGCATGCAGATCTAGAGAAATCATTTGGTGTGAAAAATCCTCGTACCGGCCTAAAGTTCTGGTCTAGAATGATATCACCCATAAAAGACAGATTTAAAAAAAAGGCTCGTGGTAGAGATATCTCTGAAGCTGGAGCTGCTGTCAAAAGGAGAAATCTTGAGCGAAGTGCAGTAGCTGCACTTGCATATTTCCGAGGTCAAGCTGGTGGGAAGTTCGATGAGCCTTCGCAAGTAGTGCGACCTTCAATTGGGACTCTTGTTATGGAAGGTGAGGATACTCGTAATGCAACCAGGGTTGCGGTTAGTAATGCCAAATGTAGGGGATATGATGACCAATATGTCAAAGCTGATGTCAAAGGGGAGAAGATTGCCAGGCATGAAACCTTACAAAATGCTTCTGGATACTCCACAGGCGATGTGAACATGGAGTTAGTGGACAACATGACTAATAGCTTTGGATATCAAGGTAATTCAGGATTTCAGCATCTTGAAGTGAACAAACGTACCGGTGTCCAAAATGATAATGGCTTCAGTTTTATGCGATTACCTTTTCTTACGACTGTTGGGAAACATAGCAGAGTAAGTGCACCTTGTGAAAAATTGCCGCTGAGTGGGAAAACGCAAACTGATGAGTGCAATGTGAACATTGAGAAATTAGATGGAATTCAAGTTCAGGAGAGTCATTTTGACTCCAGAGTTTGTTCCAATAGATTACAGAATGAAACGATGGAGTCTTTTCAAGAAAAATCCAAAGGCTGCAGCATAGGTCATCCATCTGAAGGTCCAAGTCTCACAAAGCTTGACCCGTCACTAGCTGTTAACCATTCAACTCCCATCTCGTACTTGGGCTTGAAGTCAGGTTTACCCTCTTTCTCTAGAGCTGTTGGAGAACTGTTATCTGATTATTTGGCTGGTCACGTTCAGAAACTGAAGTCAGGTATTGGTCTAAAGGTTGAAGATCTTGTTGCTGAACTTACTGAAGGGGTAGATGAAGTACAGACACAAGGTGTTGAGAAGATGCTCCCAGTTACATTGGATTCTGTGTATTTCACAGGGGGATCATTGATGCTATTAGCATACGGTGACCAGGAGCCCAGGTGAGATTCTCTATTTCTCTTATCTTTTCAATTTAGTGATGATTAGTGACGGCATTTGACAAAGCATTGTTGATGAATTTGGTCAATCGATCAAAAACTGTTCGGTCATGATTCGTAAGCCTTCCGTCAATATCTGGTTGACTATCTTCCTATATTTGTTTATTCATTACTTACATTTTTTACATTTGTGGAAAGGTTTGAACCCCAAACACATCATCAGTCATACAACATAAAAACTACTGAAACTAACACTGGCTAGAAATTGGGCAGACCAAGGGGTTGAATTTAGTCAATCTGGTTTGACAGTGAGTTGTTTTTGTTTTGCCTCTCTCTCTCTCTCTCTCTCTCTCTCTCTCTCTCTCTCTCTCTTTATTTATTTATTTATTTTTTGATAAATAACTTGAAAGTGAGTCCAGAACTTAGTGCCCGGAGCCTTCCAAGGGGACTAGCTGTATTGCTCAAGTATGCAATTATATGTTTTTGACTGAGGAACTCGTGGGACTGCTGCTTTTGAAACTGGCATTCTATATTCCCAGTCACAGTACCTTTATCTGAAAGTTATCCAATTATATGGATAACTATTTGTCCTGTTATTGTTAAGAATATGCAAGAGATACGGACATGTACAGACAAACAGTCCCTGAAAGAACTCTTGCATTCATGATCTGGCATTTTGAACCATTTGAGGGGCTGGTCTGGACAACCTTTGGATGTGAGCACATCTTTGGATTAGCCACATGTCAACTTTTGGCTCCCATTTTAATCATATTTACACCCTATTTTTTTCTTTCATTTTCTCAATCAAAATAAAATTCTCTTGATCAGGCTGTCGTATTTTGGGGAGGTGACTCCCGAAGCAGGGGAGCCACTCCTAGACCAGCAGAATTAGATGAACGAGCTAAAAGACCGATTGCAAGACACTAAAAGCATGTCAATAGCGATCCACTTAAACTAAGCTACTAAGACTTTTTGACTTCTAAACTGACTAGATATCTCAACTGACTTGCTTTAGATAAGACCCAATCTAAACTCATTAAAGAACTAAAATCCTACCTAAATGACTAGATTCTAAATTAAAATAAAAAGAAAATTACAATAGAGCCCCCTCTTATTTAAAACTAACCTGTAATTTCTGAGCAACTGTAATACAATGCTCCCACTTGTAAAACTTTCTCAATTTGGATCATTTGGAAGATCAAATGCTTCAAGATCTGATGGAGATTCTCCAGCTGCAGGGAGGTGTAAGATTAAGAATAACAACAGATATTCTGAACTTTGTTTGCTCATCTATTGACTCTTTTGTTAAAAACCACTAACTTAGCATGCTTAGCTCTCAAAAAACATATATATAGTACAGCAGTTTTACAATTTTGTAGAGATAGAGGAAATTGATTCATCATGTACTGTGTTCATGTTTGAATCAATTAGACACTTCAATCTAGAGAAAAGAAAAATAAACGAAAAAGAGTGTCTATCCCGGAACACCATGAGCTTCTCTATTATAATCTCATGTCCCCATAGAAAGACCTCCATGAGCTTCCCTATAGTACAATCAACTTTGGATATATGTTGAAAGGGGATGCTAGGTGTATATTCTCCTCCCCCCACCCCCCCCCCTGGGTACCCTCTTTCTTATTTCCCCACAGAAAAACTTCCATGTATGCCCTATAGTACAATCAACTTTGCGTACGTGTTGAAAAGGGGTATTTGGTGAATATTCCCATCCCCCCCCCCCTAGGTTACCCTCTTCTTCTCTTTTTGAGGGTGATGCGGATCTGGGTTCCAATAGACTGAAATCGGATCGCTTAAGGCTTACAATAATGATAAAATATCTCAAAGTAATGATTGAGGGGCAATCTTGTAAATTCAAGACCACTCAAGCACTTAAAAGAGTATAAAATAACTAATAGGCAAACTGAAATAGAAAATTAGAGGAGGAGAGGTAATCTGTAATTACTAAAGTAAGGAGGAAATAATAGAACAAAATTTCCAGGACGGGGGTTTTCTTGTAAGTATAAATAACTGTCCTTACTTGTAATTTTAGAAAGCCAGTCTTTCTTCAACTTTAGGTCACGGTAGACATAAGAAACCAGCAGCAATAGGAGAAGGCTTGCGATGGAGAACCTTGTCACCACAGCTCGAATCACTTCCAGATTTCAGTCGAACAATCTGCCCTTCTGAAGGTATGAAGACCAATAGCAGTCTACCCCAAAGGTGAAGCAACAATTGAGAACCTGTGACACAAACCTACTACTGGCGGTGACCTGCAGAACCAGCGATGATCCCTTGTAAGTTTTCACAGCAGAGATCACTTTCAGGCATGAGATTCAATTGTTCAGATTGCCTTGGGGAGGGCTTCCTTCGATCAAAAGCTTGACCCAAACAGATCTCACAAGAAAGAGATCGATCCACACTTGTGGTGCTGCTAACGTTGCCCAGAACCAGAGTATCCCAGGACAGAACATACGTTAGGAAATAAGAGAGGATTAAACAGCAGAAGAAGGGAAAGGGAAAGAAGAAGAGAGAAGATAAGAAAAGAAAGAAAAGAAGAGGAGAGAAAAAATCAGAAGGAGAGAGTCACGGCAGCCATGCTCTAACCAAGCAAAAATCCAATTTCAAATCAAAACTTAAAATCTCAAATTCATTCAAGTCTATCTGTTACTAGTGTATTACATGGCTTATAAAAGAAAACCAACGCAATAAAATTGGAAGTTCACTCAAATGGAAACTAAACTAATTGGCAAATAAAAATTCAATCTAAATAAAATACTACCAAACTAATTTCTAACTGAAAAAAAGGAAAGTAAATCAAAACAAATTTCTAAACCAAAAAAGATTCCTTCCATCGCCCAACTGCATCACAGGGTTGCTCGACTTGTATTCTCAGAGACCAGGAAACTATTTCCTCCTTGAGGTGAAAATTCTTCTCTATAACTGGATTGAAATCCCTGAATTTCTTTCTGATGTCAAAGTACGGATTAATTGTCCTGTTCTTGTGCATGTGCTAACTGTACCAGAGTAAATTCATTTATTTTAATCCGATGTTACCATTTATTTTATTTATTTATTTATTTTTTTAAGTTTAACATCCAGCTAACAATACACCATTTGATCCCTTATGCTAGGCTGCTGTTTTCATTCTAAAATATTGCATCCCTTTGATAGGTTGCTGCTTTATTCTTCAATATTTTGTTTTATCCTGAACTCCTGATCTTGTTGCTTGTTAATAGGGTTATAATCTGTTCTCTTCTATTAGTTCTATGAATTGATATAAAAAAAGTAACTTTTTGAACATTTCAATGCTTTTCCTACCCTAATACCTTGAGAAGGTTGTTAAGTTTGAAATTTATATTATATTGGTTGTGTTTAATTTGTTCCAATAGAAAGCATCCTACTAATGCATAATTGATGCGGTTTGCATGGGAGAATGGAAATTGACACTGAGGATAAGTTTTTTATTTTATTTTTATGTGTTTTATACACTGTGATAGAGAGATGGACAATGTTGCTGGACATGTAAAATTTCAAAATCACTATGGCCGCGTGCATGCACAGCTAAGTGGGGCCTGTAAGACCTGGAGATCAAATAGAGCACCTGAAGATGGTGGTTGGCTGTCTGCAGATGTGTTTGTTGACAGCATTGAGCAGAAATGGCATGCTAATTTAAATATTGTAAACCTCTTTGTGCCAGTAAGTATTTAGTAAATTTATTCTGATAAATACTTAAAAAAGAAAGTAGTAGAATTCAAGGTATTAGCAGTCCTCGTCTTTCATCCAAGAGACAGTTCAACTTTATTTCATTTTCCTGTGCAGCTTTTTGAAAGGATTTTAGAAATTCCTATCATGTGGACTCAAGGGAGGGCCAGTGGCGAGGTGCTTCTCTAACTCCGATCTGTTTCTTTTCTTTCTCACCCCCCCCCACCAAAAAAAAAAACAAAAGTGTCAGTTATGCTGTATTTCTTTATGTGAAATCTCCAAATCATGCACAATATTTTTTTTTGGGGGGGGGGGGGTGGCGTATCATAAGTAATTTAGGATTAATATTGTAATTAAAGTATTAGTTTTTATAATTTTGAAATGGTAATATGTTTAAAATAACTTATTTTTTTACTTAAAGAGAAGATGGATGTACAACAAAAACAAAACAACAACTTAGCCTTATCCCAACTAAATGGGGTTGGATACATGGATCCTTGTCCTCCAATCAGCTCTATTCGACGTCATATTTAATACAAGGCCTAAGCTATGCATGTCTTTTATCATCACTTCTCCTAAGGTCATTTTAGGTTTGCCTTAGCTCTTTTAGTTCCTTTGATCTGAATCAAATTATTCCTCCATATTGGAACATCCAAAGGTCTCTATTGAACATGTCCATGCCACCTCAAACGACTGTCACGTAGTTTATCATGTATCGGAGCCATTCCCAAATCATCTCTAATTTGATCATTCCTTACTTTATCCTTCCTAGTTTTACCACTCATCCATCTCAACATCCTCATCTCCGCTACACTGAGTTTATCTACATGATGCTTCTTAATTACCCAACATTCTGCACCATACATCATAACCGGTCTTGTGATTGTCCTATAAAATTTTATTTCAAGTTTTGAAGGAGTACATTGTTCACACAACACTCCGGACGCACCTCTCCACTTCATCCATCCTATTTTTAATTCTTTATTAAACATCATCCTCTATACCACCACCTTTATTTATGATTGTGCCCAAATTCCTAAAGTAATCATTTTGTGGTACCTCCCTCTCATCAATTTTCACCACCTCATTATTCGTCATTGTGTAGATAAAGTTACATACCATAGACTTAGTATTTATTCTACTTATTTTAAAACCTTTGGATTCCAAGGTTGTTCTCCATAACTCCAACTTGGTGTTAACCCTGCTTTTGTCTCATCCACCAGAACAATATCATTAACAAAAGGCATACACCATGGAACCTCACCTTGAATCAATAATAATAACAACAACAAATTCAACCTTATCCCAACTTATTGGGGTCGGCTGCATGGATCCATGCAAAACAAAGTAGGAAAAAGAAGCCTAAACAGAAAAGGGGGAATGAAAAGATGATAAGATGAGAGATGAGAGTAGAAAAATGTAAGAGGTAAGAGGCACAACTCATTGAGTCAGGAGAATCTCAACTAAATGGGGTCGGCTGCATGGATCCTTTCTCTCCAATAGGCTCTGTCCGAGGTTATACCTTGGGACAAGGCTAAGAGCTTGAGACCATAGTTGCCATGGCGCCAAGGCGAACCAAGGTGGTGGAGGGTTGTCTAAGCGCTTAGGTGAGAAAGCGCCTGCCTTAAGGCGAACAAGGCGACCAACTGTCATTTTTTATTTTCTTTATTTTCTAACATTATTTAGTAAGCTATATATACCTTGTATCATAAAAAATCAAGATTACCCAACATCAAGTCATTAAAAATCAACATTTAGCCATATTAAATCATAAAAAATTAACATTAAGTCATTTTAAGTTATAAAAAATCAAAATTTAGAGAAATGCTCTTGTTTTATAATAAATTTGACTACTCAAATGATATTATTTTTACATGAGACTTTTTGTATTAGTTATAATATAAAATCAGCTTTCCAACAAGTCTAAGATTACTTAAATTTGAGTTGTAATGACAAAGTTATGCTTTGGTCAAACTTATTTATAAGTGCACGAATGCTGTTAAAATCACCTGTATGAAAATAATTTTATGGATATCAAAACAAAAAATTATTTTACCGGACTTTTGGTTTTTAGCAATATTTTAACATGATAGAATTTATAAAATTTTCATAATTGAGAAAAACCCCCTATAACCAAAATCCAGTTTTTGTTCTTGGACTGGGGGTGTTGACTTTTTATCCTTTTGGAATTTGATTTTTAAACTATTTTTATTGGATTCAAATGGGGGGTATTTGCTTATTTATAAATAATATCTTAAGTAAATGGTATAACAAATATAAAAACCATTTACTTAAATGATATTTGGCATAAATAAGTGCCAAAACACAAGGCGACTGTCGCCTAGACCCCAGGCAAACCTCCTGGATGCCTAGTCGTCGCCTAGGCGACAACTATGCTTGAGACTATGCATTTCATTCCTCACTACTTATCCTATTGTCATTTTAGGCTTGCCTCTAGCTCTTTTAGCTCCTTTAATCTGAATCAGATCACTCTTCCTTACTGGGGTGGCCTCAGGCCTCCTTTGAACATGGACATACCACCTAGAATGACTTTCGTAGAGCTTTTCATTGGTTTAGGAAACTCCTAAATAATCTTTAATATGCTTATTCCTTTATCCTTCCTAGTTTTGCCACACATCCATCTTAACATCCTCATCTCAGCTACACACAACTTTTCTATATGACACTTCTTAACTGCCCAATATTTTGCCTCATACATCACAGCTAGTCGCATAACAGTCTTATAAAGCTTCCCCTTAAGATTTAAAGGGATATACCGGTCACATAACACTCTGGACGCACCTTTCCACTTTATCTATCCCACTTTTTTTGGTGAATAGTAAGTGTATTAAAAGAAGGTGAGGGAAAATATAGTCCCAAAGGGAAGTTACAAACCCAATAAGAGTTACAAAAAGCCCATAAAGGGCCAATTAGGGCCCACATGGCCTCAGAGTACTTCTACTGCCTGGCCCAGATGCCTAAACAGAGGAGAAGGGCAAATCAGTCCGAACCGGGAAGAGAACCACAAACCCTAACCCTAACATCTCAACACAAAAATTTTTACCCGCCAACATGGAGGAGCATCGTCAGAGAAGAGGCAGCCACAAGGGAGGAGTTGTGGCCTTGCGGAGGGCCACGGCTAAGCGGGCAATTGGCCTAGCAGATGGGGTGCCGGCCTTTTTGAAGGCAACAACGTAGTGGCTGCTAGCTTAAAGCGGCTTGGCGGGTTGGTGTCAAAGAGGCTATTGCCGATCGGGACAAATCTAAACCAATAGACCAAAAGGCAGGCTGTCGGTGGACAACAGCCTAGTAGGGTATGCAGACAAGGGTGGAGGCCTACATGGTGTGCATGCAGATAAACCAAGCAAGCCGGGCTTCTAGAAATGCAAGCAGTCATGAGAGGGTGATGACCAATCGGACTGTAGGCCTGTGGGAAAACATGATGAGCAGCCAATTGAGATGCAGAACCGAAGGAGCAGACGAGCCAATAGACAGACCAAATGAGCCTGATGGCAACCGGAAGGGCGGACAACAATAGGCATGACAGGATAGGCATCCAGAAGGAAAGTAGGCCTAACACGATGGCAACCGGGAAGCAGCTAGCCCAGAAGGGGCTAGCACCAAGTCATCTATTGGCTAAACAGGGCAGGCAGGCAACCGACAGAAAGACAAGCCGAGCGGTTGCAGTAGCCTTAACACCGATCGAGATGATTGACACTAGGAATTATTGTCATTTTTTTGGGCTTGCATGAGTGGGTCGGAATATAATAGCACATTTTAAAGAGGGCCCATTTAAAAATCGGTTGAAGCCCGTTTAACATTAAACATGTCCGTAGCCTGGTTAAGAGAGAGGGAGAGAGAGGATAAGAGAGGGAGCAGCCCAGCCCCACGGCCATGAATATCCAAGCGGCTGCCAACTTTTCTCTTTGGTCACTAGGGTTAAATGGGCGGACACGGTGTAGCCTTTGAAAGTCTTCAAGCCCGATTAAGCCCGACCGAAACCGAACCGGCCCGACCGGTTGACACCCCTACCTTTATTTTATGGTTGACCCCATATATCTAAAATAGTCACTACGAAATCTCTCTCCTCAATTTTCACCATTTCATTATCCATCATAGAGTGACTAAAGTTGTCATATACTCAGTCTTCAATCTACTAATCTTAAAACGTCTTGTTTCTAAGGTTAACCTTCATAGCTCCAACTTAGCGTTGATCCCTACTTTAGTCTTATCCACTAAAGCGATGTCATTGGTGAAGAGCATAGTCCAGGGGATCTCGTCTAGAATGTTCTTGGTTAACTCATCCATGATAAGCGCAAACAAATAGGAGCTTAAAGCTGATCCTTGATGTAACCTAATCATAATTGGGAATTCCTTGCCTTGACTTCCCATAGATCTCACACTAGTCACCATGCCCGTATTTATGTCCTTAACTATATGCATAGATGGACTCGGCATCCTCTCTTTACTATTGGATTAAATCTATAGAGACTTTGTCATATGCTTTTTCTAGGTCAATAAATCTTTAGGGAACCTTATTTTGAATGTACCTGGTTAATTCATCCATGATAAACACAAAAAAATAGTGCTTAAAGCTAATCCTTGATATAACCCAATTTTAATTGGGAATTCACTACCTTAACCTTTCCATAGTCCTTACACTAGTCACCACACCATCACACATATCCTTAATTATGTCCATATATTTACTTGAAAAACTTCTCCTCTTGTATTTTGCCAAATTAACTCTCTAGAGGCTCTGTCATAAGATTTTTCTAGGTTGGTAAAGACCATATGGAGATTCTTCTTGCAATCTCCAAATCTTTCCATAAGTCTCCTAAGTAAATAGCTTCAATCGTGGATCTTCCTGACGTAAAACCAAATTGGTTTTCTATAATAGTAGTTTTTTTCTTAGGTGGGTTTCAATAACCCTCTCCCATAATTTCATAGTATGACTCATTAATTTTATGCCTCTATAGTTATTACAGCTCTGAATAACACCTTTATTTTTGTAAATCATAATCACAATGCTTCTCCTCCATTCATCTGTCATTACCTTGTGCTCGTATCTTATTAAACAGCTTGGTTAGCCAAGATATGCCACAAAATCCTAAGCTTTTCCACACTTCTATTGGGACCTCATATGGGCCTTGTGCCTTTCCTACTTTCATCCTCCTTAAAGCTTCTTTTACTTCAAGCATCCTGATTTTTTGTATATCTCTATGTTTTGTGTCTTGTAGGGTAATGCAATCCTTTGGGACCAAGGTTCAAAATATTGGGTTTCGACCTTGGGGAGACAAAAACTTCGGTCGAAATTGGGGAAATTTCAAGGAAACTAGGGAAATTTTCCCGGTTTGGTGGAAACTTTGGTTTCAACCCCCAAAATGTTATTTTTTTTGCCTATTTTTTGTGTAAATCATATTTTAGATATTTCTAACCCATTCACATAATTAGTTTCATGGAAAAAACACCTAAAGTCATACTTGTGGTGTTGACCAAAGTTTGTTGATGTATGTTGAGTCGTTGACTGAAACTATACTACATAACTACATATATAAGTTACTAACTAAAAATGTGAAATACATGATTAAAATTTTAAAACAAACAAAACATAATGTAAATGATCCAAAATAAATAATAATATTACATAATTGTGAGTTATCTCTCAAGTCTCAACAGTCAACAGTCAATTCCTAGTGTCCAAATATATTTTATAAAAAAATGATTTTTAAGGAAGATGGGATTTACCTTTTCGGTCCAAGCTCCCTTAGGTAGATTTCTATGAATGTGTGAGATCCAAGCTTAGAATGAAGATTTGATGGTACCAAGGGAAAAATCTTGAGTATTTTCCCAGGCTTCCCACTTCACAAAGAAGAAATATGGGGAGAGGGTCAAATTTTTGAAGTAAGGAGACAATGTTGAAGTAAGAAGGCTTGGTTTCCCATTTAAGAAGGTTTTATAAAGGCTGGTTCGAGCCATTGGTCCACTAAAAAATTCCCACATTTCGACCAAAATGTGAGAATTTTGGTCGAAACTAGTCGAAACCAGTGACTTTTAAAAGTCACATGGTATTTCGTATTGGAGTCTTGGGATACCGTGGAAATGTGGGAAATTTCGACGGTATCGGTCGAAACCTTGAACTATGTTCGGGATGCTATTACCAGAAGTGTCTTCACTTAGTAGGCTGCAGAAATGAACTTTCCGTCTATCCTTAATGTCCTCATCCCTTATTAGTACTTTACCATCTTCACTTTTAATACATCTAATATTGTCGAGATATCTATTCTTCCTTTCCCTCACTATGATGGATGTAATATCAATAAATTAACTATTACTATAGAAAATAAATGGACCTTGTACTGTTTCACTTCTTACTATTGAACATTAAAAGTACATTTTATATTTTATTTTTTATGGTGATTTACATCAACCTTCCCTGGCGTTTGCCTATATTACATCCTCCCCCCTAAAAAATCGCTTATTACATTTAAACCCAAAAAATTGACACTGTTAGCATCTTTATAGGGTCAATCTGTTAGGTGAATAGAATTTTATTGAAAATCCTAGTTTGCCCTTATACTTTTTTTTTTCCCCCTTCACTTCCAAACATACCCTAAAGAAGACCCCACTGAAACAGAATGTGTGGAGGAACTGGGAAGTACCATTGCAGAGTGCAGACTACCAGTCATCTGGTTCATGTATTCATAACCTAAAAAGGTACAGTAAATTAATTTTTGGGTCCTCCTTACCATTTGGATACCTCTGCAATCAATTATAGCTGGGCACTAATTTGAGAGAGTTATTTTGTTCATTCATATCTATGAAATCCAGCCGATCTTCACAGTAATTGTTGAGAATTTGGAGCCCATCTACATTCCCCACTACATTTATTAACTATCTTCTTTGGAGAGAGAGAGAGAGAGAGAGAGAGGGAAAGAGATCAGGAATCCTACCCACTGACGATCTTTTCATTCCACTCTTTAAGATCCAAAAAAGTATTGGATTGGAAAAAAAGATGAACAAAGAAAAAGACCCTTCAACATACAAGCTTTGATTTTATAAATCTGCTAAGGTTAGCTACAGTGTGAGAACTGAGCATAGACGGAGTCGTCCCGTCTCCATCAGTCCATCCATAGCATCTACGATTCGAAGTCCTCACTTCTGAAAACGAAAGAAAAGATCTTCAATCTCTGTCCCTCCCTGTGCTCTACTTTACTTGCTTTACTCACCGGAGTCATCATCGGATCCAAATAAGGAGACGCGGTAGTAGAGGAGGAAGATGAGGAGGATTAGGAATAGAGCCAGCTGCTGCCCTAACTTCTCATAATCAGTGATAGGTTTTAATTTAAGGAATAATACAACTAAAATTTACTTGATAAGTAAAGCACCTTGAAACTTGAACCTTTGCTGGAGACTTCAGACCGCCTTCACCGGAAATAGCAGCTCCTCTTCACTGTCACCGAACAAGGTAAGGGAGTCCTTCTCCTTGGGTTTGTGATGGGTGTTGGTTTATAAGAGAGAAGAGGGGTGTTATAGGTATATAAAGTGTTGGGGGCAATTTTGTCATTAAAATTCAAAACTAACACTAGGCTAACGGTGTTAATTTTTTGGGTTTAAATGTAATAAATGATTTTTTAGGGGGGAGGATGTAATATAGGCAAACGCCAGGGGAGGTTGATGTAAATCACCCTATTTTTTAATGAAGTCAGAGTTTATTGTGAATTTGTCCTCTAGTAGGCCTCTGATTTATACTTCAACTGGATAAACGGAGATAATTTCTTAAATTATCCTTAGTGTTAATCATTTTTTGGATATTGAAAAAACTTCCAGAATTAGTAGAGACCTCAATAGTTTTACAAAATTAGGGTCGTTGATGGATTTGTGGTCAATGCATTGATACATAAAATATGATTTAGTGAAGCATAAAAATATTTTTGCACATGAATTTTATTATGGTTTTGACTTTTCTCCTCCCATTTTGGGTTTCCAGTTAGAGATTCAACGTGCAGAAATCTAACTAATTTAAGCGAGGATACATGCAGAAATATGATTTAGTGAAGCATATGTCCATCATTGAACATGACTTATTCAAAAAGGGGGGAATAAAAAATGAAAAAATAATAAAATTATAGTATAAGAAGTGAAAATGTGTAAAGTTTGCTAAACTATGGGTTGTTGATTCAATCCAATTCTGCTTCCAATTCATTCAAGTTTTGGGATGGATTCCCGATTTTATGATTTTCTTTTGATGCATTTGAGTCATAATATCAGAAGAGTGAAGAGAGGAAGAGATGAGAGAAATCAAGTTATTTATCTGGATATATACTTTTATCTATACATAATATATTAATAAAATTGATAAATATTATACTTTATGATGATATATACATGTATCTATGCATGATATATTAATAAAATTGATAAATGTTATACTTTATAATGCATGTAGAACTTTTGGATTACATGCTTATCCTAGATTATCAGTCCATAATTATGTTGTTTCTGGGGTGGTCTCCTTTTATTTATGTTCTATAATCCTGTTAATGTTGACCATCCAATATCTTCTTCTGTCAGTTACATTCCTTATGAAAATTTAATGAACCAGTTATCCTTACATGGTTGTAAGGTAATTAATCAAATTGGTTGAACAAAAATATATAGTGAAGAGTTAGCAAATACAACAGCATGATGAATGTTAAGACTCTCCAATCGTAGACATGAAATTGCTCTTTGATTTTATCGTTTCTTTATTGGTTTGTTGAATATGTTGAATATCAACTTTAGAAATGATATTTTCTGTATGGGAAAAAGGTTGGTCAAACTGGAATTATTTTTCTGAACTTTATTTTCCTTCCCTATTACAGGTTCACATATGCATGTCAAGAGGAGAGACTTTTCCTAATCTTCATGGACAGCTTGATGTGAAGGGTCTGACTTTCCAAATATTCGATGCTCCATCAAGTTTTTCAGTATGACCAATTTCCATCTGTTCTGAAAAGTTTGCTCCTTTCAGGAGATTTTTTCCCCTTTTGGTTTGGCAGCAACAAAAAGAGATTGTTAATGTGGATAAGAAAGATACAAGCAAAGAGCATGAGAAAAAGGACACAAACCCCTCCTACTGACGGAAACCCCATAAAACTAAATCTGGAAAGAACAGTGCCTATAAATCGAGCTACACCCTATTTCTGCTCTCCCAAATGCCCCCACCCTACAAAAGAAGCCTATATCACAGTCTAAGGAGACTATGGTCTCTTTGTTTGATGTTAAGAAAAGCTATTATCACCTCCAGGCCATGCCACATAACACCTAGCTTTCTGTTGTCTTAGTGTCTTTAACAGCTGCTTCCTTCAGGAGATCTGTTCTGGCGTCAGTCTTTAAAAATTTGAAGCCCCATTGTTTTTTTTTTTTTTTTTTGGGTGGGGGGGGTTTGGTGGGGAGGCTAAGAATCAGCAAATTCTTTGTTAAGATCTACTTTTTGTTGATTACTAGCGTTTTGAAGTTATGCTGTCTTGCTGCTTTGTCTACTTAAGTTGGATAATTCTTAGTTTAGTTGTGATGCTTACTTGCTGCTTGCAGTGATGACGTGATTTCTCGTTATATGTACGTTTTCATCTTCCTTTTCCTTTTTCCCCCCTTTTTTCTTTTTCTTTGGAGGGGGTCCATGGATAGGAATTTGGATCAGTGGCTGCTCTACTTCACGAAAACTGTGGGTTCCAATGTTTGATGGCACTTTTTTTTTAATTGCCTTAAACGTAATTTCTATGATTTATCTAAGTGTTTTCCACTTCAGCAATTCTTTAGACTTAATACGCAAAAAAAATCAAATTCTGAACATTTCCTCTGTTATAGATAATTCTGGATCTTGAGTACTATCATAGTTGCCAGTTTGGAGAAAATGTCATATAATAATTGCAAGTATTTGTATGCAGGAAATGGCAGCAAGTTTATGCTTTCGGGGTCAACGAATATTCTTGCACAGTACAAGTGGCTGGTTTGGTGATGTTCCTCTTGAAGCTTCTGGGGACTTTGGTATAAATCCCGAGGATGGGGAGTTCCATCTAATGTGCCAGGTGCCATTCTTTGATTCTGCAAACTCTAGGGCTTAAGAAAATGTTTTCTGCACCTGATATGGAAATTTTATTGACTGAGGTCCTCTGCTGGAGGAGAAGCTTAAATCTCCATGTGCTCCATGGCCCAACCGAGATGATAGTTTTAATAGTGCGGAAGCATTGGCTAATAATCTCCAGGGCCTGAAGTGACTGAAGGCTTCAGCTTCGCTCTAATTATCATTGTTGAATCTAGAAACTATTATTGGAAAAAAGAGGGTGTTGGAGGTCATTTTTATGGGTGCCTATAACATTGAGTGGTTTGGGGATGCCAACCAATGGTGGATTCTCAAGGGAAGGGTTGGAAAGTGATGTGGTGCTTCTGTGTTGTATTTTTTGGGGACAGATGGACAGTCATATACCTTGTGTTGTGGCCTACTCATCTTTCTCTCTGTAATTTTTGTCTACTGTTAGCTGTTACTGATAAGAAGATAACATTTGATAAGCCAGAAAATCCTAGATTGCTATACCATTTCCTTGAAACCATTAATGTATGTTTTTTCACACCATACCCATTGTAGTTTTTCTGTACTGATGATATTTATTCTAATTAAATGACTTCATGATTAATCATTTTTAGAAGTCTTGTTTTCCATCCCATTCATGGTGGTGGTTAATCCTGAATATGCCACTTTATCTTCTCATATCATGAGTTGATTATGCTCCCAGAAGTAAGACCTATGCCTAAATAACGAGGCATACTACTTGTTCTTTATGCTTCAGCAGATCCTAATGCTGTATGTCTTACTTCATGCCAATCTTCCTCACCTTACTCATCTCTAGCATCATCCAATTCAGCGCTGGCTTGGTGGTTGCAGATGAGCTACTTAGGAAGCAGAGGGCATGCCTAATATACCATTTCATGAAATCCCTAACCACTGTATTTCCTCCTTTTTGAGTTTGAAGGTCTTGCCCTCAGGCGTGTGACAGTTGCTGCTTCAGTAAAAAGCATAGTGGACTAAGAAAGCTTCTTAATTCATTAGATGACAAGTTAATTTTCATTTTTTGTTCAAGTCTTACTTCTATATATATATATATTTTTTTTTCTATTGTAGGTTCCTTTTGTTGAAGTGAATGCCCTTATGAGGACTTTCAAAATGAAGCCTCTGTTGTTCCCGGTATGTGCATCTATTTTCTGTTTCTTGATGGATATGTGCCTTAGGATCCTTCTTAAACGTAGCTTGATTATGCTTTTAAACATGTCGATTAATTTTTGTTTGATGCACTGATAAGTACAATTGTCTTTGCAATTTATGGTTGCAAGACCTTTGTTGTATGATGCCACTTTTTCTTTTGTATTTTTTATATGTGAATGGAAACGAATTACCAGACCTGTTTACAATCCATGGTCATTCGTACAAGCCTGAAAATAGAAAATTCTCATCTTCCGGATGAGCTGGTAAGAACCATTACTCTTTTGCTTTTTCTCATTTCTATTTTCTTTCTACTTTGGGTGCAGGTGGCCGGATCAGTAACTGCTGTCTTCAACTGTCAAGGCCCGTTGGATGCCCCTATATTTGTGGGAAGTGGAATGGTTTCAAGGAAGACAGTTCATTCACTTTCTGAATCCCCTCCATCCGCTGCATCTGAAGCAGTTATGAAGAATAAGGAGGCTGGGGCAGTGGCAGCATTTGACCATGTTCCGTTTTCATATGTATCAGCCAATTTCACTTTCAACAGTGATAACTGTGTAAGTTTCTGTAGGTTTTTGTAGTCTTGCATTTGTCTAAAATAGTATTCATCTGTCCACTGTCATTATCATTTGGAACATTTGTTTTCTAGGTTGCCGACTTGTATGGAATCAGAGCGAGTCTCTTGGATGGTGGTGAAATTCGAGGGGCTGGAAATGCATGGATCTGCCCAGAGGTACCTGTTTTTATTACTGATGAAAATCATAATTAGGTAGTTTTTTTATGTTGTAGGTGCAGGTCCCCTTCCATATCCTATCACTCAATATCAAACAATTGATTTCAATTGAACATCTTCTTTATCTAACCATATTTTCACGTTATTCCTATGATGGCCTGATTCCACCTCCCCTAAAGAAGCAATTAATTTCTGTCAGAAATCCTGTTTTAGGTTTCTCTTGGTTTGGCCCGCATCCCCCTTCTTTTTTCTAAATACAGTGCTGATGAAAATAATGTGTAACTCTCTTTGTAATTAACTTCTTCATTTAAATCCCGATTCTGTATATTGTGGGTCTAAAATATTTTCTTTTTTCATGTATATAAATTATTTCTCTTCTTGTGGTCTTATGTTATAACTGCATTGCGGTGATCAGGGGCACTTTTAATGCTTTACTACCTGTTTTCTGGATTTTTATTGTTGCAATATCAATAATATAGTCATTCTTGCTTCTTTCCTGCTTTTTTCTCTAGCATCACTTTAAACAATCCATTCTTATACCTATATACATTTACATCTCATAATGACCACTGACAAGTGCAAACAAAAATGAAAGCTTAGTGGTTCTTGATATTTGTGACATGCATGAAGGCATCATTTCTTTGGAAGTTACATTTCTTATCTGGCCAGGGTTTGGAATCTCCTTATATTGACATCCTTTATGTTTTTTATTATTTGGTTAAATGAACTCATTTCCTAATGTTCTATGCATTGACAGGGTGAGATGGATGACACAGCAATGGATGTGAACTTTTCTGGAAATATGTCTTTTGACAAAATTTTGTATCGGTATCTACCTGGTGAAATTCAACTGATACCATTCAAAATGGGGGAACTAAATGGTGAAACCAAACTATCTGGAGCCCTATTGAGACCGTAAGGTTCTAAGGCCTATCGTTTAATATATATATATATAATATATATATATCTGTCCTTCAATGTTCTTTTAATTTCGATTCGACTTACCCAATTTTAGATTTGTGATATAGGAGATTTGACATCAAGTGGGTTGCACCAAAAGCTGAAGGCTCATTCAGTGATGCACGTGGGGATATTATTATTTCACATGATTATATTACAGTTAATTCTTCGTCGATTGCTTTTGACTTGAATGCTAAAGTTCAAACATCTTATCCTGATGAGTATTGGTTAAACAGAAAAGATAATGTTCTAAATGGTGTCGTGCCCTTTATCATAGAGGGAGTTGACTTGGACTTCCGGATGCGTGGTTTTGAGTTCTTCAGTTTGACGTCCTCTTACCCTTTTGATTCTCCAAAACCTGTCCATCTGAAAGCAACCGGAAGGATTAAGTTTCAAGGAAAAGTTTTGAAGGCATCTGATGTAATTGATGAGGTAGTCAATGGTGTTGAGGGAAATTTTCTTGACAGGCATATGACTGACAAAGAGAAGAAAAGCAGTCTTGTTGGGGAGGTTTCACTTTCTGGAATCAAGCTAAACCAGTTGACATTGGCTCCTCAATTGACTGGATCCTTAAGCATTTCACATGAGAAAATCAAGGTATGATTGTAAAGCTCTGCTTTGTTTTTAAATAAAGGATAGGTGGGAGTCCCCAAAGGACAGGAATTCAACCCAGGACTTTGTTAGTAATTCCTAGACAAACAAGTGATATAGAGAAATTAGATTTCAAAAAAAGGTAATACGAAAGAATCACCGCTGGCCCAAAATCTTCCAGGGGATCAAACAAATTTTAGCCTTTGTACAATCCCATTTGGTACGAAATCTGCTAAACATGTGTCCTTCAACTTCTTAAGAGCTAGGCACACCCAAATAAAGATCTTGGATTCTTTATGCGATTTTCGCCGCAGAACATATTTGGATAGAGTGATTAGTGATGTTCCTCTCTTTGTTTGCACATAAATCCTGAGACACCCCCTCCACTACTTCTCTTTCACATTTTTTTTTCCAAGAGGGAAAGCTAGTCAATTCCCGTCTTCCTCGGCACCAGCCAACACGGTCTCGATGTTGAGAGTCATATCCTTGGCTCGGCGCACTAGTGAAAAAAGGACTTACTAACCAACAGAAACTCCTCTTTCTTATTGCTGTTGGTAATGATCCTACTATGGTGCCACAAATTCTCTAGCTGATCCTAAGTTATCATTGTTGTTCATTGGATTCGAGGGGAACTACTTCGTTAACCAGAAATTGTCAAAAATGAAGCATCTTATTTCTGGTAAAGTATATTTTTTACCTCTCAATTTTTTGCACTTGCTGGCAATGCAGTTGGATGCTACGGGGAGACCAGATGAGAGTTTGGGAGTTGAGATTGTTGGACCATTGCGACCTATTACTGAAGAAAATATGCAAAATGAAACAATGGTGTCCTTTTCTCTTCAAAAGGGACAACTTAGAACTAATGTTTGTTACCGACCACGACATTCAGCTAGTTTGGAGGTACTATTCTCTTGTATGTCATGTATGAATTTTTTTTTTTTTTTTTTTTTTCCAGAGCAAAGTCATTGTGTCTCTCTCTATATAATTGAAATCATATTCTCTAAGTGTTTGTGTGGACTGGAATGTACTTTAATCATTGTTTGACTTTTTTGACATATGTGAGTAGGTACGCCATTTGCCACTTGATGAGCTGGAGCTAGCTTCGCTTAGGGGAATGCTACAAAGGGTGAGACTATCATTTTAGACCCTGGCTCTTTTAAATAAACTTGGTGTTGGAAACTATTTCCTTATTCCTATTCCCATTTGTTTTATCCATGCATATAACAACCAAAGAGAGTGGGATGCGGAAAAAGGGAAAACAGCTATTGATTTTGGCAGGGCCTCAACAATCATTTGAGTGGATTTCCTGTTGTATAGGTCGTGACTCTTTGTAATTGAGGAAGTTAGCCTATTTCTAACTTTTGGAGTTTATTCATTTAGTCAGGTTTGTTACCCTCTTTTGATTAAGCATGTTTTTGGACTGCACAGTTACACTGCTGCAGTTAAGATTGTTCACTGGGCCAAATGGCCAATCAGGCCTTAGAAGGCTTCATTTTGGCCCATGGTTAGGTTCTATGAACCGTGGGCATCATATTTTTTTGTTTATTGATGTAATGAGTCCTTACTGAAATATCGAAGATATGAAGATATAGAGAGGGCAAGAAGGATCTCCATATGGATCTAGAAAAAGCCTACTACGACAGAGTACATAGAGAATTAATCTGGCATATACTGGAGAAGAGAAAGGTTTCAAGTAAATATGTGGACATGATTAAAGATGTGTGTGCTGGTCTGGTGACAACTGCAAGAACTGTGAAGCGTCAAAGTAATGAATTCCCAATTATAACGGGGTTACATCAAGGATCAGCCTTAGCCCTTATTTGTCTGCATTTACCATGGATGACTTAACCAGAGACATACATGATGGGTTTAAAGTAAATATGTGGACATAATTAAACATATGTATGGTGGTCTGGTGACAAGTGTAAGAACTGTGAAGGGTCAAAGTAGTGAATTCCCAATTATAACGGGGTTACATCAAGGATCAGCCTTAAGCCCTTATTTGCCTGCATTTATCATTGATGACTTAACCAGAGACATACAAGATGAGGTGCCTTGGTGTATGCATTTTGCCAATGATATTGTCTCGGTGGATGAGACAAAAGCAGGGATTAATGCCAAGTTAAAGTTATAGAGATCAAATAATATAAGGTAGGTTCACCCTAAGGAAAATCCACCCCATAATAACACTCCAGCCTAATTATCAGATCTAATTTACAGATCAGTAGACCAATAGAACTCACAAAATTTAGGCTGAGTAGGAGGGAGACTGCGGCTGGCTGTAGGGGTCTCTAGCGGTACTCAACTTCTGGACAGTAGCTCCTCTTGTGGTGCTGAACAAACCCTCCAAAGGATTTTGTAATCTGAACTCAGGTTGGGGAGATCTAAGAAAGAGTTCCCAATTAGGAAACAAAAGAAGGTCCGCAGAAACAGGTGATAAGAGAGCTCAGTTGGCCACCAAACTTGGGTCGAGTGGCCTCCTTATGGTCTTCAACAAGCCCTCAAAATTGGGGCCAGAATAGGTGGCTGATTGTGGAGATCTGAAGGTTCTTGGTTGATGCCACCAATTAGGAAAGTGTAGAGAGATCACAAAAACTGGACATCCAGACCTCTGTTGATCAACCTGTGCAGGTATAGTGTCCTCCCAGGTGTGAAGAGAAGATCCCTGGAACAGGGTCAGCAATGGAGCACATGTCAGAGACTTAGGCTGATTCAAAACCCTGCTCAGATCTGGTCTTCTAATGGCTGCCACTGGTAGTCTTGTGTCTCCAGATCAGTTGCTGGTTGGTGTCTTAATGAGCAGCTCATTTAGTATTCCCTACACTCAAAAGATAAAGGAAAATAAAGAAAAGAAAAATAAACAGATGGAGTGTTGAGAAGGGTGGAAGAGGATAATGAAATGTGTATCTCACCCCTCAGGTTTTGGGTATCACACCCCTCAAGGGATTAGGCATCTCACCTCTCAATAACAGCCTTTCAGCCAAAGAGTATTCACTCAATAAGTTCATTAATCAAATCTGTCTCATTTACAATCAGTTAGCCTCTTAAATAGGCACAACAGCTCCTTCAAAATAGAAGGTTACAACATAGGAAACTTATTGAAATAGAAAACTAATAAGAAAAAGGAAAGTAAGTAATTAGGAAACTAACAACTAAAGCATTCCCAAACTAATTACTTGTCTAACAAAAGACTCTAAACACAAAAAAGGTAACAAATCTTTGAAGATAATGGGCTGGTTACTGTTCGTGAACAGTAACTTTCCTTTTTTCTTCCTCCAGCTATATCTTCATAATAAGACAAGATAGCAGTCCAATGCTGAGATCAGTAACAAGGATTTTGGATCTTCTAGAACTTTTTCCTGGGATTTCTTCTTGCTTGGTGACTAAGACACAAATAAGACAAAACAACACTCAAACTGAAATTGTTAGAGATTTTCTTGAAGATTCTAAAAGATGTTGCTGCCCCAATTGATGGTTGAACCGATTGGGCTTCTAAAAGTTCCCTTGGAGACAAAATAAAGTCTTGATCTGCTGGATCGATGGAAGGGGCAAGGTTGCCAACCAACTGGTTCGATGGAGTCAAACCAGGACCAAACTTGGGACAAAACTGAACCAAGAAGTGATCAGCTTGTGCCCTCCTTTTGACAACCTTATCTGATCATCAAACTTGCAATCAAAAGGTCTTAAGATAAGAAGAACAAAGATGGAGTATATGGTTAGTAACTTTAGTTACACTAGGATGGTTAATGAGGTGGTGAATATCGGTGAGAGAGTGATCCCACAAAGTGATTATTTTAGGTGTCTAGGCTCAATCATAAATAAAGAAGGTGATATAACAGATGATGTTGCTCAATGAATTAAATGGATGAAATAAAGAGTCGCATCCAAAGTCCTATCACTGCTATGTGATCAGCATATTCCGTTAAATCTTAAAGGAAAATTTTATAGGACTGTTATACGACTACTATGATGTATGGTGCAGAATGTTGGGCAGTTAAGAGACGTCATATAGATAAACTAAGTGTAACGAAGATGAGGATATTGAGACCAATGTGTGGCAAAACTAGGAGGGGCAAAGTAAGGAATGATCATATTAGAGCTGAGTTAGGAGTAGCTCCGATACATGATAAGCTTCAAGAATGTTGTTTGAGATGGCATGGCCATGTTCAACGTAGACCTTGGGATGCTCCAGTATGGAGTGGTTTGATTTAGATGGAAGGCACTAAAAGAGCCAGTGGCAAGCCTAAAATAAACCTAGAAGTGATGAGAAAAAACATGCATAGCTTAGGTGTTGTATCTTGTATGACCACGAATAGAGCTGATTGGAGAGCAATGATCCATGTAGCCAACCCCATTTAGTTAGGGTCCTAATTATGTACACGGGATTTTGTATATCGATAAGATTGTGTGGGTCCCATGTGCTGTTAATTAACCAAGTATTTTATGTCTTATTGTTAGTAAGTAGTTTATATTGTTTGGAATCTTCCTGCTATTTGGCCAGCTTAAGTTTGTTTTTTGTTTAGGTAAGTTTGAAGAGAGAGTTGTTTATCTGGTTTAAGAGTCTTAAAGTCAGTTTATTTGGTCTTTATAAATAGGGCTGTAATCTTACACGAATTTATTTATGGAATTTTGGAATGGAAAATTATTCAGTAGTTTATGTTGTTTGGAATCTTCCTACTATTTGGCCAGCTTAAGTTTGTTTTTGTTTAGGTAACTTGAAGAGATAGTTCTTTAATTGGTTTAAGAGTCTTAAAGTCAATTTATTTTCTCTCTCCCTCTCTCTCTCTCTCTCTGAAACCCACCTCCAGCAGATCCTCTGATGGATCTTGACATGCACCCTTCACAATTGGCTTCATGATTTTAATCTATTACACAATGGTTGAAAAGTGACGGTTTTATGCTAATTTTAATTGACTGTATTAGTTTCACTGAATTAAAGGATGGAATTTTATTTCTCAAGTGACATATGGCATGCTTTAATCACAAATTTCTTAAAGATTCTATTTTTTGTTTCTTGCAATTATTTGTTACTTGCTTATTTTCAGGCAGAGCTACAACTTAATTTTCAGAAAAGGAGGGGTCATGGGATGTTATCTGTATTTCATCCCAAATTCAGTGGTGTGCTAGGCGAAGCCCTGGATGTGGCTGCTCGGTGGAGTGGGGATGTTGTGAGTATCTATGCTTCATGCATACTATACCAAAAAGCCTCTGGAAAGCTGCTGATCTTTTTGCATAAAGCTAATTATTATGAAATTGGCTTCTTATGTTGATTCATTTTCTTATTTGAGGCAATCTACTAATTTGAAAAATGAATAAGATAAATGATTCATTGAGTAGTGTGTTCTGTTTATTTGATTAACTACTTAAGGGGATGAATTGGAAAAAAAAAAGTATTTATTGATGTAATGGCTGAATCCGACAAGCACAGTTGCCTAATCTCATTTAAACAAGTAAGCAGAACCATGGTATTGAGTTTTGGAAATTTTTATATTCTGTCTCCTTTATTTAAATTTATTTGTCAAAATAATATGCAATATAATACTGTGCTTGAATTAAAATTTCTGCATATCCTCGGCTGGGTCTATCACCAAGGCTTTGTGTGGATGTGGGGTGACCCTGGTCAAGTAGTATGCTGTTTTGAAGGGATTTAGAGGATATGCAGAAATTGAATATTTCTGTTTTGTCTGCACTCTAAATAATAACCGGATTTTCTGCTGCTTATGCTTAAGTTTGTTGGATCTTGTCTTGAAGTTTTTTTAGGATTTTTCTCTGCATGTAGAAAAGAATTCCTAGGTTGAACTTGTTGAATCTTTTTTGCCCCCAAAAAATAGCAATTAAATCTTCTCCCTGAAACAAAACTATACAAGTTCTCCTTTATGTTCTGTAATTATTTTCGCATGGCTGTGGGAGGCTACTTTCTTTTGCCTCGTCTTAATGAAGGCCTGCCTGAGAAACTTAAAAGGTTCATGTCCTTCTAGCCAGCCTTTTATTTTCAATGTATAATTTTAGTTTCTTTTTTAATCCTTGTCCTTTTCTTTGGATTCATAAATAGAATGCTCGTGAAAGTATATTCATATTTTCTTGTCTATAACTTTGAATCTATATCTTGCAAATATGCAATTTCTGTTTCTGATCTTCATACTTGATAATCTTATTCTTTTTTAATTGGGGATGCAATACTGAAACAGATTGATTTATTCTTGTCCAGATAACTGTTGAAAAAACAGTTCTGGAACAGACCAGTAGCAGATACGAGCTTCAAGGTGAATATGTGCTGCCTGGTACCCGTGACCGACACTCGACTGGTACAGAGAGAAGTGGCTTGCTGAAAATGGCAAAAGCTGGGCATCTGGGTAGTGTGATATCTTCCATGGGTAGGTGGCGAATGAGGCTAGAAGTTCCTAGAGCTGAAGTTGCTGAAATGCTTCCGCTTGCACGACTTCTTTCTCGAAGTACTGATCCTGCTGTCCGCTCTCGATCAAAGGTTGTATTTTCCTTAACTTGGAAAAATTGTATACCATATCTCCCATTATAGTTAAAAATCTAAGCATTTACATACTCATACTGATCAACTTAGAAACCAGTGCACCAATATCTATGTTAATTCGTTGGTTGATTGTAGCCATCTAGTTGTCTGCTAGTTTTATGTAATTAGTAATTGAACCAGATAGTTCTGCCTATTGTATCTATTGTGTTCCTCATAGTTATATGAGTCAATACTAATGTAGAACTAGAATCAGAAGTGATCCTAATCCTAGGTAGGATCTGAAATTCTGGCTGAATAGAGAATATGTCCTCCAATAAGCTTGGTTCTAGCCCTCAAACACAGCAAAAAAATAAAAGGAAAATAAGAAAAGAACGAGAATTCGATGGAGGGTTGAGAAGGGGAAAGAAGAACTAGTGAATGGGCATCCCGCCCTCAGGTTTAGGCATCTCACCCAACTGCATCCCACAGCAAAACAACATAAGCCATTTTTTTTTTTCATTAATAAATTCATGTTCAATGTTGTAGCCCCTTACAAACTTATATAGAAGACTTAAAACTGACTCAAACATTAAAAGGAAAGGCCTAAACCAATCCTTAACCAATTGAGAAACCTAAACTGACTAGGAACTAACATAACAAAGAATAGACTCAAAATAGGACTCTAACTAAACTAATGACTTAAATCCCGTTTTCCTACTTTCTATCCATACTTTAGGCTCATTAAAGTGGCCCATTACAAAGAAAACCCATGGGATCAAAGGCCCAATACATACATAATCCAACCTATGGCTTACTAGCAATAAAATAATCCCATTAACTGACTTATCTACATCAAATACCTTTGCATGTGCTCCTAACTTGATCTGGTACTTCAATATTATTTCCTTTTTAATCTTGATAGGTAAGAACAGAAAATTGTTATTAAGAATGATAAGGAGTAAAAGTAGAGAGTGCGCACTTGTCAATGTGGGAGTAAAAAGTGAAAAATATGCACAGTAACAGAACATTGATTTACAGGAAGCAGCCTCTCTTGCAAAGCAGGAGGTAAGGCTGCATATATTTGCCCCTCCCAGACACTGTAGAAGCGGGAGCCTGGTGCAGTGGGTTGCTCATTTGATTCTCTCTCTTCTGAATACTCGTGTATAAACTCCAACAATCAATCTCCTTATAGAATGTGTTTTGGCTATTTGTTGTATGGCCTCTAGCTTGTAAATCAGCTTTTCTTGATGCACATGCATTTGGAGAGAGAATATAAAGAAAGCTTCAGAGGATTAAAGAAAATGATCACAGTTGCTTTGTTGTACAATTTTATAGTTTTTTCAATTTACTGTGTGTTTCTTGAAATTTATATACTTATTTATTTAATTTTGTCACCTAGGAAATGCCTAGTGATTGAGAAAGAAAGGCAAAACAACTAATTGTGGATGAGCCCCTTCAGCTCTGCTGATATTTCCATGACTATAATTCGATGTGATTTAGAAGGATAGGCAATAATTAATGGAAACTAGGTAGCCTGCTTAGACTTTGGTGGAACTAGAATGAAACAGTTGTTTTTATATATCGCAGATTTCTAAATTTTGTACTATATAATCTATGATGAAAAAGCATGCCAATATCCTGCCCCAGGAAGTAAAAAAGGAAGGTTATGTAATGATTTGAACAAAGGGGGAGGGAGGATTATATGCTGTTAATTCCTTGATCTTGAACTGTCACTTTCAGATGCATTATCAATACAACTCAACTCCGCTAGGCCTTGTCCCAACTGGGGCAGGGCTTCATGGGTCCTGTTTAGCCATTTAACTAAATCCAAAGCCTTTAGATGCAATAACAACAGTGTGAACTGTAAAATGTTGCAACAACTTGTTTTTCTTATGTTTTCTTAGCTATTGTTCATTTGAGATCTCTTAAGTGGTGTATGTTGAAGATGAGTCAAAGATTGTTCCAACTTTCTGCAAAATGGTAATATTAGAAGACTATTTGGAAAAATCTGTATTTTTGTTTATTAAAAGAAAAGAGAGGTAATTTGTGTTTTAAAGTGTCCCCATCGTGTAGTGACTCAAGTCTTAGAGTTTTAAAGTTATTATTTCCTTTCCAAGTTAGATTAGGTTGTTTACTTTCGTAGTTAGACTAGGATTGTCTTTCCTATTCCACCTCCGGTTGTAATTGCTTAGTTCTATTTTGAGCATGTAATCTGTCCAAGACTATTATATAAAGGAACCTTGGCTTTAGTGATAGATCATTCAGTTCTATCGCGCAGCCTTCTCTATCTTCTTCTCTTCATAGATTCTGGTTTTATATCTCTTTGATTTTGTGACATGGTATCAGAGCAGTAACCAGTAATTGTTGATTCTCTCTGTAATTGCTAGTTTAAGGGCCGTTTGATAACATTCTGGGAGAATGTTTCTGGTGTTCTTCTATTCTGCGGGAATGCAAATAGAACAGAAATACGTTTGGCACGTCCGGTTCATTTTTGTATTCGGAAGGAACCAGTGAAAAAGAATCACTAGAGTAAATTGCAAGAATACAAAAAAGTTACTCTGTCTATTCTTCTACTAACTTAAAAGAACAAAACCCCTCCAAAACCCTTTACCTTTATCCAACTACTCCTGATAAAAAATACCAAAACCCCATCTTCCCTTGCAAGAAGCCCTAGAAAAGGGGTCGCAGGCTCATAATCGTGGATTCATCTTTTGGAAGAGGTTCTCTCTCTCTCTTTTTCAAAACCCTCTCTTTCAAACTCTGTTTAGTTACCTCTCTTCAATCACTTCAATTTTTTTTTTTGCTTATTATCTTCTACCACTAAGCATTGCTCCTTATTTTTGTCTCATTAAATTTTCCTTCCAATTTTAATGATATATGATTTCTGGAAAAACTCCAGAGATGCCAGATCACGAGTTACTTTCCCCATTCCAATATCTGATTCATGGGTGATTGAACCAAGATGAAAAAAATGAATGAATTCAGGTATCTCTTTCAATTGGCGGTGAAACTGTGCATACCAATGCAACAATTTCACTCTAGAACATCCATCCACAATTTCAAATTGATATATATATATATATATATCATTGGCATGAGGTGTACAATTTTACTTACTTTGCTCTGTGTTTCTACAATGGAGGTGCAAGTGTCTCCATTGTGTACTAAAACCAAGTTTAGAAGCCAGAATTTGATGAACATGGAGAGCTGTTCAAGTTTTTAAAAAAATTTCATGCAACAAGGAGTCAAGACATTAGGTTGGTTTCGGTTCTTTCACAGGGATACTTTTCCATTTGACAATATGAGAAACTTTGAGGATCAACATACTTATTTCAGATTTAATTATTTAAGAGATTAGGGGAGGTAGTGTTAGCAGGTAAACACGGCCATGAATTTGGAGGTTAGTGATAGGGGTTTTGGTAGAAGAAAGTAGTGCAAGTTCTCTGTACTTAGGAGTTTTGTGTCCAGGCTGGTGTTGAATGCCTACTTATAGTATATGGCAAAGGGGGGCAGGTTCACTGTACTTAATAGGTTTGGTTATGACAGAGTGTTTGGAACTGTACTTAATAGGTTTTGTGTCCAGATTATGAGGATCCTCCTAGCTCCACTGCTACAGAATTTTGCATTATCATGGTTGCTTTTCTTCCAAATTTTTTCTTTAAGAATGGACTACCTGGTAAGAATCCATGGCACTAGGGGTGGAGTGGGGGTGGGCAAGACAATGAGGCAAGGGGAGAGGATAATGTGCCATTTTAGAGCCCACCCTGAGATTTCCTTTACCAAAAGTCTCCCTGTTCCAATGATCTTAAAAAAAGTAATAGTATTTTAAAAGATAATTTCATAAACAAATTATTTCCTTATTTAAGTTAAATTTGACCATAATGGCATGCATCTAATTATTGATTTTATTGTTCAAAAGTGAATTTATATAAAGCGTCTGTCAAACGCTGTTTCTGTTCTAAGGACATTTCTGGAATTGTTTTACCAAATGCTGTTTCTATTCCGCCGGAGTGTTCTCATAGCATGGAATTGAAAAAGAACACTTCTGTAAAAGAACATTCTCCAGGAATAGAAGTGTTATCAAACGGCCCCTGAGAGTTGTTTCAAGGTTCTCCAGTTTATGGTGAAACCCTAGTTCATCCAGAGATAAGAACTAGGGTTTCGGAAGATGCTTTTGTTGATGTTAAGTGCTATTTTTCTGAAAATTTTCTACTGCTACCGTGTTCCCTGCTGCGGTTTCAAATTCTGGAAATTTTTCTCTAGCTATCAAGATCTGATGGTGTTTGCTATCTAACCAATCTGATATTACTGAATTTTTGAGTGCTGATCAAGACTTTATAAAGGAGCACTCGACCAAAAGATAACTCCCTTCTGCTGGTCTGATTTTCTTCTATCAGTTTTCTGTTACAGGGGCTGCAATACTCCGTTACAGGGTTTGTTACTGGTGTCTTCTTTATTGTTGTCCTTTCCCCAGAAATCAGTTACTGTTACTACTTCTGTCCATGTTCTATTTTCTTTCCTGCGAGCTGTCTTCTTACCAAACAGCAAGAGACCTGATTGAACCCTCTCACGAGCTGTTCTGTGAGTTGGAAATTTGAGGGTTTGCTTCTCCGTCCCTGGCTGATCAAACCCTCATAGCTTTCTTGTCATAAATCATCCCTACTGTGAGGAATCAAACCTGCAAATCAGGTTGGTTCAAGATACCGCCCATATTTGATGCAGTCATTGATTATTAGGCATAGTTGTCACCGTGCCAAGGCGAACTAACGCGTTGGAGGGCTGTCTAAGCGCTTAGGAGAGAAGACGCCCGCCTTAAGGTCAACAAGGCGAACCACGTGTTATTTTTTATTTTCCCTACTTTCTTACATTATTTACTAAGCTACATATAACTTGTATCATAAAAAATCAACATTAAGCCACATAAAGTCATTAAAAATCAACATTTAGCCACATCAAATCATAACAAATTAACACTAAGTCACATTAATTCATAAAAATTCAACATTTAGAGAAATGTTTTGTTCTATAATAAGTTTGACTGGTCAAATGATTTTATTTTTACATGAGACTTCTTTGTATTAGGTATAACATAAAATCAGCTTTCCAACAAGTCTAAGATTACTTAAATCTGAGCTGTAATTACAAAATTATGCTCCGGTCAAACTTATTATAAAATGTGTGAATGCTGTTAAAATCGCCTGAATGAAAATAATTTTATGGATGTCAAAACAAAAGATTATTTTGGACTTTTGGTTTTTAGCAATGTTTTAACTTGATAGGATTTGTAAAATTTTCATAATTAAGAAAAACCCCAACATATAAAAGTTGAAAATCGCCCCTATATCCAAAATCTAGTTTTTGTTCTTGGACTGGAGGGTTAACTTTTTATCTTTTGGAATTTGATTTTTAAACTATTTTTATTGGATTCAAATAGGTGGTATTTGTTTATTTATGAATGATGTCTTAAGTAAATGAAATATCACTTAAATGATATTTGGCATAAATAAGTGCCAAAACACAAGGCGACATGCAAATCAATAAGGTGATCGTCACCTAGGCCCCAGACGCCAAGTCGTCGCCTTGACAACTATAATATTAGCATAATACCCAAGTAACGGATTTGCCATTGGGTGCTTCTAGGAGCTCTTGATGCTAGTATCCTCATCTGAAATCTCAGATTTAACGGATCAACCATGAGAAAATTATACCCTTCGAAACCTGCAGAGTTTACTGTTGACTTCTAGTTCTGTTCAAGGTTGACGAAGACCCCTTCGAGTCTGGTTTCCTCTTCACTTTATGCTCTTTTTCTTATTTTACTCTTTAGGTTTCCATTAATAACCTTCACTTCTTTTATTATCTTAGTGTGTCCTAATCTTATATACTCTTCCATGATTACCCCTCCCAAGTATAGATCCAACTCTACTCACGTGTGGCTCCCTCTTTCATTCACTCGAGTTCCATTAATTCACTTGAGTGATGGGTTTTAAACCCTGGATTTGCATTAAATAATTACAGAATTTCCATTGAACATATATATGTGTCATATTATTTCTTGGGTGAACTCGTGATAAATCAATTTGGAATTTCTAAATTTTGGAAATTTTGGTACTTCCATGACATGGTAGTTGGAGATTATTTGTTCATATTTGCTACAGAGCGAGGGAGATTAGAAATTATTTTTATGCTCTTGATTATGGAATTATTTGTGCTGCTCATCCTTTGATATGTTGATTATTGGAAATTATGGTCCACGTGTAATACTACACGTGAGGGAGGACTGGAGTTATTTCCTTGTTCAATTGGAGTTATTGGAGTTATTATCTACTTGATTGGAGTTCTAATTTGCTCAAGTCATCAGTTGAAGATTCTTATCTACTCAAGATTATTATTCACCTGCTTTATCTGCTCGTGTCCTCAGCAACAACTTTATCTTTTAAAGTTGGTTATATTCAGCAAGAGCCAATAGGGCAACCCTACTTGGTCCCCAGCGACCTGACGTTGCTACTTGGTCTCCAACAACCTGATGCTGCTACTTGGTCCCCAACAACTTGATTTTGCTACTTGGTTTGCAGTACTTATACTGCCTACTACTTGCCTTACCTACTACCTGCCTTCCTTGGAAAGTGCCTTTGATGTTGTTGTTGTTGCTGCTATGATATTTTGGATTGCAGTTGGTGTTATCTACCACCTAATTTGTTCATTGTTGATGATTCTACACGACGGTTTTTTTTTATTATCTGCTGATGCTACTGATGATTGATGTACTTGAGCCGATATTGCTATTGTCTTTATGATGGTTGATTAGTTCTCTATGTGCTCGTTGGAGTCTACAACTGCTATTCAAGACTGGTGTTGCATTTGATTTTCTATTCTTGTTGGTCCAAGCTAGAGCTTTCCTTTTATGTATTTATTTATTTTTTTTTTATTTTAATCTGCTGATGTTACTGATGATTGATGTACTTGAGCTGATATTGCTATTGGATTAATGATGGTTGATTGGAGTTCTCTTTGTGCTCATCGGAGCCTACAACTGTTATTCAAGACTGGTGTTACATTTGATTTTATATTCTTGTTGGTCCAAGCTGGAGCTTTCTTTTAACAAATGTATACTTCAGCTTGAGGGGGAGTGTTGAGATATGTGTTCACGATGGGTGGGGATTGTCCCCATCCTGCAGGGAGTTAAGTCTTAGAGTTATAATTTTTTATTATTTCCTTTCCAAGTAAGATTAGGTTGTTTACTTTCCTAGTTAGACTAGGTCTTTAGTTTCTTAGTTAGACTAGGATTGTCTTTCCTATTCCACCTATGGTTGTAATTGCTTAGTTCTACTTGTAGTGATAGACCATTCAGTTCTATCTCACAGCCTTCTCCATCTTCTTCTCTTCATAGATTCTGGTTTGATTTCTCTTTGATTTTGTGACATGAAGGTTTAATTCAAGTCATGAAGGTGTCAACTTATCAAGTGTAATTCTCATTGCTTCCTTAGATTAATTTAATTTAGTTCAAAGCAATACATCCCTTTATTGGAAATATGCTTGCGCTGTGGATTTCTTATTTACTTATATTATGAATCTTATGCATTATATGAAAATTGTTTTATATGTGAAAGCACTCTACTCAACTCAACCTTATCTAAAATCCGGGGGTAAGTACCTGTACCTAATCATTTAATTCCTTTATGTAGGCTTGCATCTCTTTCTTGTCGTACATGGCAAATCTGATTGTGCTTGCTGCTCTCTACTTATGTGCAGGACCTATTTATACAAAGTTTGCAGGCTGTAGGATTATATGCTGAAAGTCTTCGAGACCTGCTTGAGGTACTCTCTTGCCTGAAGTGTCCATACATGGTTCCTGAGTCTTCCTGTCATTCCTTTTTGTGCTAGGTTTCGTTCTATGATCAATTGTCTTCTAGTCTTTCTGCTCCGAGGGTTATAATAGCTCCATCAATTCACAGGAAATACGAAGGGATAGCACTCCATTAGATGAAGTCATTCTTGAAGACATAACTCTTCCAGGTTTAGCTGAACTAAAAGGTCGCTGGCGTGGCTCTCTTGATGCTAGTGGTGGAGGCAATGGGGACACAATGGTACATTTTCTTGAACCCTTGTCTAGGACAAGACATTTAGTATATCAGGCATGCATTTAGTTTATTAGTTCAGGTAACATAATCAACCAGTGCATATCTACACTCATATCTACAAATGGATAGTTGGTTATGCAGTCGCTGATTAAAATTTTATGCTGATTTTTCTCCTTTGAAAACTATCATACTTGTTTCGTTTATTTCTGTATTTGATTATTGATAAAGGGTAAATACAAATTCCATGCTTACATTTTCAGAGAATATGTTGGCACCTAATATTCTTGAAATACTTGAAATAACAGTCTGCTTGCTTTTTGAAACCCAGCATCCGATCCCCTCTTGTTGTTTATTCCTCATTCCTGAACAGAAGTTGATCATAAAAGTACATGACCCCTGTTACAACCGCTAATCCCAAAAAGCTTTGTAAAATGGTATCAGAGCCAGGAGGTCAGGTGTTCAATCCTTGGCAAGTGCAAGGGGTTTTTGTTGTGTGTTGTTGTGCCCTTACGCATTGGTTATGCCCCCCTTGGTGCCATGTGATAGTGTCAAGTATATAGCCATGTGTGTGTGGGCCTGCACCTGCTGGGGGGGGGAGGTGTGTTGATATACATTGTGTGGCCCATAATAGTCGAACTTTTGGGATAAGTGTGTTAAGATGTGGTATATGGTACGCAGGGATATACTTGTGATACCCTGCGGTATATTTGTTTTTCTGCTGCTTTATACTAGTGGAGATGCAACCTATGATTGAAGATATCATATTCAAGTAAGATCTATTAATTTATCTACCTTTACAAACCCTAATCTGAAAAGGGGGTTTTCAAGAACTGATTCTTCTGTTATCGGATTATTGTGATACTTTAGGTTAATATTCTTCTTATACTAAGGGAGATTCGATTTTATTACTAGAGCAGTCAGAGCCCTCTTGCTCCCCACAATTTAGAAGTAGAAGTTTTTGTGTAGAGAAGATTTGCTCTGCCTTGCGGTTGGATTTCAGGTTGCATCCTGATGTTTGTGTATATTGCATGATGGCTGATGTCAAACCTATTGTGTACAACATCAATGTTCAGATTGCATCTATCAAACTCAATGGAGTGTCTAATTATTTCTTATGGGCCAAGGCAGTTACGGTCTATGTCAATGCTAAAGGCAAGATGAAGTGTCTCAAATCCGAACCAGTCTTCTTCTAATTCCAAAGACTACGAGGAGTGGATGTTTGAGAATGACACTCTTCTTTTATGGTTGTGGAACAATATGGAACCAGCCATTGTAGCGAATGTTATGTTGCTCACCATTGCCAAGTGAGTTTGGGATGACTTGAAGAAAATATTCTCCCAGGAAAAGAACATGACTCACATTTATGATCTTTATAACAAAATCATTAAGTTCAAGTAGGGTGACAAATCTTTGAATGACAACTACGGCGCCTTTAAGGGAATGTTGGAGGAGCTCAATGTTCATCAACCTCTCTCTACTAACCTAGAACAATTGAAGATTCAGCGAGCTGAGTATTGGGTTGCAAAGTTCTTGGCAGGATTAAATTCTGACTTTCAGCAAATTAAGAGCCAGTTGCTTGCTAGGGAGAAGGTGCCTTCCCTAAATGAGACCTTCTCTCGTCTTCAATGCATTGTTCCTCCCTCCAGAGCTAACATGTCATCCTTTTCCAAGGAAAGTACTGTTTTTGTTGTTGATTGTTGATCGTGGCCGTGGTTCTGGTTTTTTTGGGAGAGGTCGTGGCCATGGTTCTAGTTTTTCTAGGAGAGGTCGCGGCCATGGTGTAGATGGTCGTGGTGGACTAGACAAACCAGACTTTCAGATAGTGTTCGTTTTGTGGCAAGCCTAATCATACATTGAGATGTGTTGGGCTAAACATGATAAACCAGAGTAGGCTCAGCAATTATGTAATCCAGCAATTTAAGATGGTGTTGCTGAAAAGGCGTCCTGTGGCAACACCAACCTTGCCACTTCATCTAGAGCGACTCCATCAGGTTTTGTGTCTCGATATTACAAAATTCCTAGAGATCTAATATGGGATGTACTAGTAAAGAAAGTGGTGTCGAGTTTGTATGTGGAGATAATTAAGGACATGTATGAGGGTGTGGTGACTAGCATGAGATCTGAAGGACGTTAAGGTAAGGAATTCCCAAAATTACGATTGTGCTACATCGAGGATCGGCCTTAAGCCCCTATCTATTTTCTCTTATCATGGATGAGCTATCCAAAAGCATTCTGGATGAGGTCCCCTAGTGTATGCTCTTCGCTAATGACATCGTTTTAGTGGATGAGATTAAAGCAAGGATCAACCCTAAGTTGGAGTTATGGAGATCTACCTTGGAAACAAAAGGTTTTAAGATTAGTAGATCGAAGACAAAGTATATGAGGGTAATTTTATTCGCTCTATGATAGATAATGAAATGGTGAAAATCAAGGAGACAGAGATTTCACAAAGTGACTATTTTAGATATCTGGGGTCAACTATAAGTAAAGATGGTGAAATAGAGGATGATATTTCCCAAAGAATTAAAGTGGGATGGATGAAGTGGATTGGGGCTTCTGAAGTGTTATGTAGTTGGCGTATCCCTTTAAAGCTTAAGGGAAAATTCTATAAGACTCTTGTTTGCCGAACCATGATATATGGGGCGGAATGTTGGGCAGTTAAGAAGTGTCATGTGGAGAAGTTAAGTGTAGCTGAGATGAGGATGTTAAGATGAATGTGCGGCAAAACTATGAAGGATAAAGTAAGAAATGAGCATATTAGTTGATCTGGGAGTTGCCCCCGATCAACGACAAGCTTCGTGAAATTCGTCTAAGTTGGTATGACCATGTCCAGAAGAGGCCCGATGACGCCTTAGTAAGGAGGAGTGATCTTATACAGTTGAAAGGAGCTAAAAGAGCTAGGGGTTGGCCTAAAATGACTATAGGTTAAGTGGTGAAGAATGAAATGCACAGGCTAGTTTTCGTCCCAAGTATGACTTTGGATAGAGCCTATTGGAGGGCTAGGATCCACGTAGCCGACCCCACTTAGCTGAGAACTCCCGACTTGTTGGACTGTTACCTCTATCCTCTAACTCTCACCTCTTTTTTTGGATCCATGTGGCCAACCCCATTAAGTTGGGATAAGGTTGTGTTTGTTGTTGTTTGTTATTGTCAAATTGTTGAACATCTAAAACTCTTGAGGCATCCACAGCTACTCTGGAATTCCTTAGCTTCCGATTACATGGATACTTCCTCATCTGAAACAATGTTGGGTTCAACTTCCGATTCGGGATAAACGAGATCAGCACACACTGGTACATCAATACTTCTCACTAGGACATCTTCTATGCCTTGGATAACTGATTCTGGTGCCTCTAACTCATATGATTGGTAAGTCATGTTTCTTTTCTTCTTTGAATAAAATTCACCAATCCTTCCTCAGTGACTACTCATGGTACCATTTCTCCTAACTCAACCATGACTCTGTCATCTGTTCTTAATGTGCCACAATTACCCATAAGTCTTTTATCCGTTAGTCAACTTACGACGCGCTAAACAGTTTTGTCACCTTCTGTCCCTTTTATTGTATTTTTCAGGATCTTCAAACAAGAAGGATAATTGGTGGAGGGCTTGAGCAGGATGGATTATATTATCTTGATTGTGTTGCACCCTCTTCTGCTGCTACTTCCGATGGTGTTTCTTCTATTCAGTGGCATTTTCGATCAGGACGTCTGTCCTGGTCAAAAGGACTCAAAACTCTAACATATGGTTCTAAATTGCAAGTCTGTCTCTCATCTCGAGTGTGAAGCATGTGAACTCGAGAAGCATCATAAGTCCTCTTTTCCTTCTCGTAGTGTGTCTAGAAGTCCTTTATTTTTCTTGGGGCCTGTATCGTGTCAAACATAGGTTGGGTTTTTCGTATTTGTTACTTTTGTGGACTATCATTCACATGTGACATGGTTGTACATTGAAATGAATTTGATCCTCTATGATCCATTTTTTTCAATGTGGAAACACATCTTCCTCTTAATGATTTTGATGGATGGGCTGGGCATGTGGTAGTAGCTATTTGCACTTCCTATCCCACACACCACAGGCGATAGAACTGCATAGTTGTCACGACGTTAAATCGATCCAAGTCAGTGGAGGGGTGGCTAATCGATTTGGCGATGAATCGCCCGTTATGGCGTTGCCATAGCGGTCAAATCGCCTGTCTTTTTTATTTTTCCTATTTTCTAAAGTTATTTAGTATGTTACATTTTTATTTCCCCTATTTTCTAAAGTTATTTAGCATGCTATAAGCCTACAATATGTACCCTATAACATATAAAACAAACATTAAGTAACATCAAATAATCAAAAATCAACAGTCCTATCAAAATCACCCTGCATTTTACAAAAAAATCGACCGCCTAGTGAATCAGGCGTGACCTGGCGTCCATGGCGGAGCCATGGCGACTCCTATCAATCAGCCAATGGCGACCGCCATTTGTGAGTCACGTAAATCGTAGCACTGCCATGAACTTATTTTTCCGCCAGGACGCCAAATCACCGCCTAGGCGACGCCATGACAACTATGTAGAGCTGTACTAGCTACTAGACTATTAGAGGCTTTTGATCGATATGGCCCAGCAGATTCCAAGTGTAAATCAAACTCAAAAATAAGGAATTTACGCCACTCCTCTTGTGACTCAACTTGGATTCATGACTTGCTGTAGAATTGTGGGTTTTCCACAGGGCGTAGTCACTCATAGGGACATAATATTTATCCGGATTTTGAAAGATAATTCAAAATTTCTTTTTGTTTTTAAAGATTTTATAATGAAATAAAGACTCAGTTTGGTATTTCTATTAACATCTTTTTACGAGTTGTTTTTATGCACCTTAACAAAATGAGGTTGCTGAAAGAAAAAACAGACATTTATTGGAAATTGCTTGGTTTCTACTGATTCATATGCATGTTCCAAAGAGTTTCCAACGTGATGCTATTTTCATCGCTTGTTATTTGATTAACTAGATGCCTTCTTTTGTTCTCAATAACCAGTCCTCTCTCTCTCTCTCTCTCTCTCTCTCTATTGTGTTTCCAAATTTCTCCTTTGTTTTCTTTGCCACCTTGGGTTGGCTGCAGTTGCTTTGTTCATCATCTGCATCCACATGTTGATAAGTTATCTCCTTTAGCTGTCAAGTGTGTTTTTCTTGGTTATTATAGAACTCAGAAAGTGTAAAAATGTTATGATCTTATTACTCAACGACAATTTGTCAATGCCGACATTACATTTTTTAGGATACTCAATACTTTTTATCACCAGTCATTCTCTTGACATCAATTTTTTTAGCTCCCCTCCTATACCTGTTATAGTGCCTTTGGATGATGTTCCAACCACCACTTCACTGACACCACTGAAAGTGTATCAGCGGCATAAGAAGCCAATATATCCTGATTCAATTCTTCTTGCTTCACAGCCCACCTCACTGTCTGATCCTCCCACTGGAGTTCCTGCTTCTTCCTTGCCTTTGATGACTTACTAGTTGCTCTTCGCAAAGGTACACTACATGCTCCTACACTAAAAAATCCATGCCAACTTATCCTATTGAACACTTTCTTTCTCTATCTCATCCTTCGTCACCCTTGCCTAGCTTTGCCATGTCATTGTCTAATTACTCTATTCTTAAAACCCGTCGTGACGATTGTTTCATCCTGGGGAGAAAGTGGCTATAGATGTGGAAATGGATGCTTGATTTCTCGAAAAACATGGATCCTAATGGATTTACCTTAAATTAAGGACCTTATGCGATGTCATTGGGTACCTTATGCGATGTCATTGGGTATACATTGTTAAGTACACTCCATATGGCTCTATTGAAAGGCTAAAGCCCATTTTGTGAAGGGTTATACTTAGTCCTATGGTGTGGATCAATTTGAGACCTCCTGTCATTGGGTATACATTGTTAAGTACACTCCATATGGCTCTGTTGAAAGGCTAAAGCCCATTTTGTGAAGGGTTATACTTAGTCCTATGGTGTGGATCAATTTGAAACCTTCTCCCCATTGCTCAAATTAATTTTTTGTATGCTCATTTCTTTCTTTAGCTGTGAATTATGATTGGCCATTGTATTAGTTGGATATCAAAAATGCTTTTTATATGGTGATCTGCATAAGGAGGTGTATATGGAGCAACCTCCGGGGTATGTTGCCTAGGAGAGAATGCTTCTCGGTGCAGGTTCTCGCTTTGTTATTCTAATCATTCAGTGTTTGTTCATTGCCAGATTTCTAGGGTGATTGTATTGGTTGTGTATGTCAATGATATTATCCTATCTGGGGATAATGTTTACCAAGCCTCTATTTAGTTCCTTTGATATAAGGCCGATTATGGTGTAACTGACCCAGTAGATGATCATAAAAGACTCCAACAATCAGTAACAAACAGATTCAGATCCAATAAAAATTCTGGAATTTTAGACAAAACCCTAAGTTAGGCCAAATAAGAGAAATCAAGTAACTAACAAACCAACCCAATGTTGTGGCCAAAAAGCCAGTGGAATCTCCCTCCAAGTGTGATGATCGAAACCCCAAAAGATCAAGGACAGTGGCCGGTTGGTTGCTGAGATATGACAAATCTTGAATTAGGGATTGATTTGGGACAAATCTGGGTAATTTCCTGTAGCACGCAAACGCCCAAGGGTGGCCTTGAAACTTGGACCGAAGGGCTCTCTTGTGATGCTCTACAGTCCCTCCAAAGGGCTCTTGAATTAGATCATAGGTTGGGGAGATCTGGAGGTTCTTGATTTTGGAACAAATAGGAAACTTCTGGTGATTTCCAAGAACAGCAATTACAGTGCTCTTTTTACTGCTCTCTTCTGATTGAAGGACTCCTTTAGGATGCTGAGCAATACCCCAAAAAATGGGCAGAAATTGATCCTAGATCAGGAAGTTATGATGGATCAAAGTTGTGTCCAGAAAACTCCTTCAAGAAGCTGCCACAGGGTTGTCTTGTTCCGTCTAACTAACTGAAGTTGTAAGCCTTGTAACTGACTTAGCAATACTCTAACCACCTCTCAACTATTCAACAGATGTAACAGGATATAAAAGAAATAAGAGGGAGGAAACAGAAATCAATGGAGGGTTGAGAAGGGGAGGGGGGGAGAAAAATGGTAATTTTGGTTCAGACCTCTCACCTTCCCCTGGGCATCTCACCCTCTCAATTTCTTGGGCGTCTGAGCCTCTCAATTGGACTCTCTCAGCCATAGAGTAGACTCACAATTCATTAATTCAAATCTATCCCAAGAGTAGGGATCAATTACAATTTATTAGGCTGTAGAGAGCCTTTACAAAATAGGAAATAGCCAAATAGGAAACTTACTAATCTCAAATAGGAAACACTAATCTCCTAGACTGATTTACTTGTTTTATAGCAAACTCTACTTTGTTTAATAAGGAAACTGAACTAAGGGAAGAAAATAGAAACTAAAATCTTCTGACCGGAAGCCTAATAAGGAAACAAACTTGCTGTCTAAGTAAGAAGTAAAATAGGAACAAAAAAATTCTCCTTTGCTGAGTCGATGGACAAACTTGCCTCTTTCCTCTTTCATTTGTTCTTTTCGTTGATTTTCATTTGCACTTCTCTTCTTCTCATCCCCCCCCCCCTCCTTGTATGCATCTCTTCATTCCCCCTTTCTATGTTTAGACCACAGTTTTTCCTACTTTTTTTTCTTTTCTTTTTTTTTTTTTTGTGTTTGGGGGGGGGGGGGGGGGTGTGGATAGCCTTCCCCATAAGTTGGGATAAGGCTTAGTTTGTTGTTGTTGTTTCTGAGTCGATGGACAAACTGGAGGCTTCTAGAAGGCAGCTGGTATCTTCAATCAATTGCTTAGCTAGCTAGCCTTCTAGAGGCTTCACTTGAAGGCAGAATTCTGGAGAACACTTTGTGATCAAAGGATGAAAGCAGGGCTTCTTTACAGCTGGCTTGATGGAGCCTTGTCTGGGGCTGGCTGCTCCAACATTGGACTTGGTTCGATGGACCCCATAGTCCCTTTGCAAGCTTGATCTACATCACCCTCTTTCCATAAAAATTGTTCCAAGCTGGGCATGGGTGATCTATACGCTCCAGTTTAAGGGGGTGTGTTAAGATGTGGTATATGGTACGAAAGGGCTATACTTGTGATACCCTAAGGTTTTTTTTTTTTTTTTTTTTTTTTTTTTTTTTATTGTTGTTAGCGTCTACTGCTAGGACTTGACGATATTCTTTTCCTTTCAGCCTTATATTCTGTTGTACCCTATTATAATATTATGAGAGGACTGCCACTAGTGATTTTCAGTTCCTTTTTCTGTCGGCAGTCTCTTCTCCTCTTCTTCCTCTCTTGTTCTCTTCTTCCTTTTACATTGCTGGATCTAATCTCATGTTTCTGATATTGTTTCAAAGTGGTTGTAACAACCCCAATATGTGCCTCTCTCATTTTTTTAAACCATGGACCCCTACATTCTCTCTCCATGCTTGTGTATGCTATCCAGTGCACACTTGTATATACTGGAAGACAATATTCATATGCCTTATAGCTTTTGTGCATACCGTAATGCTTTTTTTTGATATTTTGTTTTTCTTTGTAGTTTGCATTGTGTATTTCTGAAGTTCTACAGGGGAAAATAAGGACAAGCATGCAACCATCTTTGCCCTTCTGAACTTCACCATGCTATTTATTGTTATGACTATAATATCAACTTTTTGGACAAAAAAAGAGATGTTTCATTGCTGCTCCTTTTTTCACATTTAATAACTTTTTCTTTGTATGGGCATGTTTTACAGGCGGACTTCGATTTCCATGGGGAGGATTGGGAGTGGGGAACCTACAAAACTCAACGTGTTCTGGCAGTTGGTGCATACAGCAACAACGATGGTCTGCGTCTTGAGAAAATGTTCATCCAAAGAGATAATGCCACAATCCATGCGGATGGGACTTTACTAGGGCCAAAAACAAACCTTCATTTTGCTGTTTTGAATTTTCCTGTTGGTCTGGTCCCAACACTTGTTCAAGTAATAGAATCTTCAGCCTCAGTTGCTGTGCACTCTTTGCGGCAATTTTTGACACCCATTAAGGGAATTTTGCACATGGAAGGAGATCTTAGAGGAAGCCTTGCAAAGCCAGAATGTGATGTACAAGTAAGGTTGCTTGATGGAGCTATTGGGGGCATTGATCTCGGACGAGCTGAAATTGTTGCTTCCCTGACCTCTGGCAGTCGTTTTCTTTTCAAGGCGAACTTTGAACCCATTATTCAAAGCGGACATGTACACATACAAGGAAGTGTTCCTGTAACCTCTATGCAAAATAATATGTTACAGGAAGAAAATAAGGAAATCGATAAATTAGGAGCAATTTCAATCCCTGGTTGGGCAAAGGAAAAGGATAGAGGCTCCGTTGAAGAAATCAGTGAAAAGAAGATCTCAAGAGATAAAAATGAAGAAGGTTGGGATATTCAGTTGGCAGAAAGTCTCAAAAATTTAAAATGGACCATATTAGATGCTGGGGATGTTAGGATTGATGCAGATATCAAAGATGGGGGCATGATGTTGATAACGGCCTTGTGCCCCTATGCCAATTGGCTTCATGGCAATGCCGACATTGTTCTCCAGGTAGGTCCAGTATAGAAAATTTCTCCGCAGTTCAACCTTATTTGGAGATTAGATAAAATTCACTCTCCTAACAGATATGATATTTTTTATTTAAAATAGATTCGGGGCACAGTTGAGCAACCAGTGCTCGATGGATCTGCATCATTCCACCGGGCATCTATATCTTCCCCAGTACTACGGAAGCCAATTACCAACCTGGGTGGTACAGTTCATGTAAAATCAAACAGGCTATGTATCAGTTCCTTGGAAAGCAGGGTAAGCAGAAGAGGAAAGCTGTTCGTGAAGGGGAACCTACCTCTCAAAACAAGTGAAGCATTTCCAGGCGATAAAATTGACTTGAAATGTGAGGTTCTGGAAGTTCGGGCAAAAAATATCTTAAGGTATAGTGTTTTATTTTCTTACGCGAAAAGATCTGGAATTTTCTTTTTGTTGGCCACCATATCTCAAACGCTTGATTTTAGGTAACGGTGTTAATCGGTTCGGTGTCAGTTTAAACGGTTCGATTCAGTTCGGTTCACATATATTTTGGCTGAAACCATAACCGCACCATTTACTAACGGTTGCACTTTTTGAAACTGCAACCATTTAGTAAACAGTTTCGGTTTCCACGGTTTTTAAACGGCTTCAGTTTCACGGTTTTAAACGGTTTCGGTTTCAGTTTATTCCATACGTTTTCTAAACGGTTAGCAATCGGTTTGCTAGTTTATTCGCGTGTTTACTAAAATTTGCTTTTGATGATAAACGATTCAATCTTGAGAATGTGAAATGCAAACCATTATGTTTTGTTAAAACAACCAAACAACTAAGCAAAAGAAAATATTTTGATAGAAAATAGTCTCAAGCGCATCTAACAAGTTAGTAAGTAATGCTTACAGTAAGGATTTTCTTGTTCTCCCCCCCTCCCAAATAATGTGTTATAATATTGAAAATTTTATATTTAATATGCCATGGTATAAGCAAAAATTACATTTTTATCAGTATACATTCTACTTAGTGCATTGGATTAATTTAATCGGCATTCCAAACAATGAGCAAGCTACCTCTAGAATTACTTATAGGCTTGCAACACTCAATCTTTGAATCAAATGAGAGACTAATGATATTTTGCAACCACCTTATTAAATCTTTAAACGGGTTAATTGGATCGGTTTTCACGGTTTTCACGGTTTCAATTCGGTTTGAAACCACGGGTTAAACGGCTCAGTTTGGTTTCAAGCCGTTTAGCTAATCGGCTTGAAACTTGAAACCATAACCGAACATTTACTAAACGGTTTTGCGGTTTCGGTGTAAATGGCTTGGTTCGGTTTCGGTAAACAGTTTCGGTTTCAAATTCACATCCTAAATTTTAGGTCCATAATGTTTGTTACAACTCCCCTTTGGTTTTATTGCACCTTCATTTTATACCTATACTAGCCATGCTAGCAGCTACTGTAGTTCTTATTTTTTGTCAGAATGAAAAATATTGTTCACCATCTTAGAAGTGTTTCTCTTGAATACATGTCCCAAAACTGAAGTCATTTCTTAGCTCTTAGTTCTATGGGATGATTCGCATCGGGAGCTGCTTCTTATTTATTTATTCTTATCTTGCTTAGTGCTAACATGTCATTTTTTTAAAACAGTGGTCAGGTGGATAGCCAGATCCAAATAATGGGTTCCATATTACAGCCAAACATTTCTGGAATGATAAAATTAAGCCGTGGAGAAGCATACCTGCCTCATGATAAGGGTAATGGGGCTTCTGGCTTTGATAGGTTGACATCAAATCGATCAAGTCTTCCAAGTCGCAGTTACAACCGAATGGCTTCTTCTGGGCATGCTTCACGGTTTTTTGGTTCAGAGCCTGCTGCTTCCAGTGCCAAATTCCCTCAACCGTCAGGTAAAGTAGTGTGTATGGAGAGAGATATTTCTGAATAACAGGTAGAGATATATTTCTATATTAGAGGTCCAGGAGACCCTCTTTCTAACCACAGAGGGACTGGATGTATCACACAATAACAACCTGGTAGATCTTCTACTGGTTTTTTCCCCAAGCAAACAACTGCAATCGAAAGCTCTTTCTCTTTGTTGTTCCTTTCAAAATAAGTTTGAGGGTGACACTTTATTTTTCCATGTGGTAAGAGTTTGGATGTCTAAAACTTGCCAAAGAGGTGATAATGTGATGGCAAACATATAGAACACATTTGGGCCATTAGGAGGCTGGACTTCTAGAGATGGCTGTTCTGAAGGCCTGCTGGTTCTATGATGACCTCTTTCATTGGGCTAGTTAAGAACATAGTTTGAAATTTCAATTTTGACTTGGTTTTCGACCCAAGTCGAAACTGAAATATTTGGACTTCGGTTGAATTACATTTTGGTTCACCATTTCAGTGGTCAAATGGCCATATTTTGACTTGATGCTTAAGGGAAACTCTAATTAAGCATCTCTAAACATATTTGAACATTTAGATCCAAAATGGTAATTTGGCTTTGTACTACATGCTGTATGTTTTATTGTCCTTTCTCTTCTATGACTTATTTTACACATAATTTACTAACATTCAATAAAAGCAATTGATATATGTATTAAGAATGAGAAAAACCATTTAATAGTACAGCAATGTCAAAATGTGTCATCTTAGATAATTAATAGGGATTGCCTATTTAAGCTTGTTCATATATGTATGAAGCACTAGATTGGAAAAAAAGAACACCCAAAGTAGTAATTTGGCTTTGGACCCTATGACATGTTAGCCATGTCACCCTTTGCCTAAAGAATCTTTTAAAGTCTAGCACAATAGCCCTTAGGTGGAAATTTTGAAATTTGAGAAAATTTGGCTCCCTAGTTGATCACCAAGTCTTGATATAATAGAAAAATGGACTCTGCCCAAAAAAAAAAAATTTTTTTTTTTTTAGGCTTTCTAGTAGTTTTGGATTTCTCAGGTGAAAACTTGAAATTTTCCAAAATGAGTCGAAATGATCAAAATTTCGGTCAAAATTTGGTATGACTGCAGAGTTAACCCTTGTTTCGTATCAAGGCTTCTCAATACCAAAATATTTTGCAATCACAGTCATTCTCTTTTGTTGGGGACAATGTGCACCATTTTCTCTATACTATGGGGTAGTCAAGAATTTTAGGAGTCCATTATCAAATGGAGCTCCTAAAACTACTTGGCTCAGTAGCTCTATGTAAGAAAAGCAAATAGGCAGAAATTTGAGATATTATACATCTGATATCTCAAGAACAGCATGTTAACTGGTCTGGGTTTCAGAAATAGATTGCAATTTGTTGTGTTTAAACTGCATCCTGAAAGCAACCAAAAATTACTTCTACCCTTACATCATTGCTCATAAACTGCAGATGCAGTGTCCATGGTGTTGTAATTGTGAATATATTTTCTTGGTAGATTAGGAGCTGATAAAAATGTCTTCTCAATTTTAATTTTCATATGTGTCTGGGGTATCTTAACAATTCAAGGCAGCTTCTTTTGGTCATTGCAGGCAAACAAGCTGAAGTTGAAAAGGAAATAGAGCAAACAAATAGTAAGCCAAAAGTTGATATCCGCCTCACTGACTTGAAGCTTGTTCTGGGACCAGAGTTAAGAATAGTATATCCTTTGATTCTCAACTTTGCTGTTAGTGGAGAGCTTGAACTAAACGGATTGGCTCATCCTAAATGGATAAAACCTAAAGGAATTTTAACCTTTGAGAATGGTGATGTCAATCTCGTTGCTACTCAGGTGAATATGATATTTAAGATTTTTTTTCTTTGTTTTTTTAATTTACTTGTCCCTTTGTGTGTGGTAGTAATATAATATGTTCTTGTTTATTCCTATCAAATTCAGGTGAGGCTTAAGAGAGAGCATCTTAATGTAGCAAAGTTTGAGCCTGATCTAGGGCTTGATCCGATGCTGGACTTAGCTTTGGTTGGATCAGAATGGCAATTCAGGATTCATAGTCGAGCCAGTAATTGGCAGGACAATTTGGTTGTGACCTCAACACAGGATGTCCTCTCACCCTCGGAGGTACCAGCAATGGCACGATAACTCCTACAAATGTGCAATTCTATGTTTCTTATCATAGATCCAAGCAAAAAATATGACAATGGTACTTTCTGCAGGCCGCCCGAGTATTTGAGTCTCAGTTGGCAGAGTCTATTCTGGAAGGAGATGGTCAGCTTGCTTTCAAGAAGCTCGCTACTGCAACACTAGTGACATTAATGCCAAGAATTGAAGGGAAGGGTGAAATTGGACATGCTAGGTGGAGGCTCGTGTATGCGCCCCAGATCCCTAGTCTTCTTTCTCTTGATTCAACTGTTGATCCTATCAGATCACTGGCAAATCTTTCTTTTGGCACTGAAGTCGAAGTCCAGCTCGGGAAACGACTCCAGGTAGATACATCACTATCCCTTCGTGGTCTTAAAGTTTCCTCCTGCAATCCCATGATATATACAATGATTTTTAGAGAGCCTGTAGTTTAGTATCCAGAATCGTTACCCTGCCTTACCAATCCAATCCCAAATCACAGATCTACTTAAGAAAGCAGAGCAGCACTAAACCTGCACTCCCAGAACTTGGGGGTATTCTGTTAGACTGGATTCACAGTCCCACATGAAATTGCCACAAAGAAAAAATCATGTTGTTGCATGTCTCTCTCTCTCTCTCTCTCTCTCTCTCTCCCCC
>NC_056560.1:30200786-30217862 GCF_013358625.1 Macadamia integrifolia | reverse complement strand
CCCCCCCCCCCTTTAAAATATACCATTTTCTGATAAGCCTTTCCTTCCGTATAACCTTGTATCCCTAATAACTTAATCGAGATTTCGGTCATCTATCATTCACCACTGGATCATCCCAGTCAGAATAAATTTTATTTGCAAAAAACTCAAACTTGGAAAGACAGATCTCACTCGGAAAGTAAAAAAATAAAAGTAGAACTCCAACCATTCTCCTCATGGAAACCACTTTCCACCAAGCTGAGCCAGATGTCTTTGAATTTGGCTTTGGCACTAGATCAAAATAGATGTCCCTTGGGCCCTTACTAGAATACCCAGATTGTAGAATTGATAGAATACCCAGATTGTAGAATTGAATCAGCAGAAGCCACTAGTCAAAGTTATTGTAAAAGGGCATTCAGTTTATCAGAGAAATGGCCTTAGGCCTGTATCAAAGACAGCTGATTCATCCTAACATGTCTTCAGCTGGGATGGGGTGTCAATTTTATGGATGACAAATATCAGATGAATTTTCATTCATATCTATGATCTATTTAAGTGGCAGAAGAACAGTTGTATTCATTTCCTAGAAGAAAAAAAAGTAGCACAGCAGTATTGCCTGAATGATTTACCATTTTTCCTTCATGTTTTTAAACGAAAAAATATAGTTGACTCGGTTATCTTTTGAGGATTTTTTGTATCTGGTCTGTTGAGCAACATTTGTGTGCATGGCTGCATGCACTTCTTGTGATTTTCAGGCCTCAATTTCAAGACAGATGAAGGACTCTGAGATGGCAATGCAATGGACATTAATTTACCAGCTCACAAGTCGCCTACGTGTACTTTTGCAATCTACTCCATCTAAACGCCTCTTGTTCGAGTATTCTGCTACATCGCAGGATTGATGCATAGGTTGCCCTCCAAGTGGTGAATTCACTTCAGACTGGAAATAGCGCAAACAGTTTAGACTTGTAATGTTATGATCGCTGAATATACCAAATTCCCATTCAATTTTTTTCCTTTTTTTTCATTATTAGTTTTGTTAGAAGAAATTGTATATATATTCTTTGGGGCCAGTGAAATAATTGTAATATTGGATGTTGTAAATATACATTACTAGTCCATCAAAAAATTATATAGTACTAGTCAACATTCTTCTACCCAGAAATGAAAGATCATGTCCTAACTTCTCCAATTAAAGTCTGCAAAAAAGTTAACAAGAAATCTGGACTAGTGATGCAGATCAAGGGTACTCTCAGAAGTAACACAGGAGGAGAACCAGGCCAGTTTCTTAAGCCTGCAGTTCTTTGGTTGGATCAGTTATAGTTCAATACTGAACCAACTGGTTCCCCAATCGTGGGGCCTTTACAGGTTGTTCTTTTATTGATTCTCGGCTTTGTGATTTCCTTCTTCAGGTATGAAACTTCATATTCTTAGAATTTGACCATTGGATCAAGCTTGATTTCTGATATTATATTTCCACTTCCAATTAGATTCTTCGACCAGATTTTTGCTTGAATCTGATTCCTTGATTTAAATCTTCTGAAGTCTGGTTTCTTAAACCCACTGTGATTCTAGTTTTTTCATTGGATTTTTTAACCTAGTAACCCTAGGCTCTTAGGAACCCTAGAAGGCATGGCTTTCGTAGTTCCTTGACCAAGGAAGCAGTTTTGATAGCAAATTCTACACTGCCTCTTTGTCATTCCTTAGTAGTGTGATATAAGAGGATTTCAATATCGCATTCCATTCCACAGGTTCTCAATATCAAAAGAATTCTTCTCTTTTTTCCTTTTCATTATAAAGGTGAAGGGAGGGAGTACAAGTTAGTTCATGGCAGTTGATGGAAAGTAGAACATTTGAATGAAATCTAGGAATTTTATCTGATCCAAGAAAAGTGATCTGGGAGAATCCCCTCCCCCCAAAAAAAAAAAAAAAGTTTCGTGGAGAAGTTTCCCAACTCGAACCTTTCATAACTAGTTGTGCAATGAAGTAACATTACCATTGTGCCGAAGTCTACCCTCTATTTTTATTGAAGGGAGAAAGATGCCTCATTGTGTGTATATAAATATAAATATATATATATATATATATATAAACTATTCAGTAGCATTAGGCTCCCAACATCTAGATTACTACCCACTATACTTCAAACAACAATAAATCAACTTAATCAACAAAATTTAGATGCAGATTTCTTTAGAAAAGAATGTACAAATATTGCATGAACAAAGCCAAAAAACAAAAAATTAATAACATCAACATGAACCCCTTATCGTACGAATTCTTAAATGCCCTTGTCACAATACCAAGAGTCTCATTTAATCATCAAAACCTGTGGACTAAGAAATTCTCTCTTTACTGTGGGTGAAGGAAGGATATTTCTAGTTTCATCTAAATTTCAAACTCATCACATTTTCATAGACTTCATTGAAGCCAAATGAAAGATTTGAAAATGAAAAGAACAAGTCATGACTAAATCCAACATCAACTGCCTCATACCTATACCTTGTTCCCCTTCCTTGTTCAAATGTAAATTCCTACTTAACTTCAAGTAATTCGACAATTCACAACCACTCTTAAATCTTAATCACTCTTCCATGGCTTCATGGATTGAAGAGCTCCCACACCCACCCCACCTCAACATCTCTATTACCATAGACAATGTCACTACAGTCAACCCGGCTGGACCAATTCCGGCCAACTTTGGTGACTGTCTTTACCTCTCAAACCTCGACGATGTGGTCGGATCTCGGGTTTTCACCCCAACAGTTTACTTTTATGCATCAAACAGCTTGAATTCTGATCAGAAACCGGTCGGAAAGATTCTACGTAATGCATTAGCTAGTGTCTTAGTTCCTTACTACCCGTTTTCCGGTCGGCTCCGGGAGGCCCAAAATGGGAAATTGGAAGTCTATTTTGGGCCCAAACAAGGGGCCCTACTGTTAGAAGCCCACTCAGAGATGTCCATAAGTGACCTTGGAGACCTAACAGTTCCAAACCCGGCCTGGGCTCCATTGATCCATAGGGCCCCCAGTGAAGAGGCCTACCAAGTGGTGGACATGCCCTTGGTTATAGCCCAAGTAACAACCTTCACCTGCGGTGGCTTCAGCCTTGGCTTACGCCTCTGCCACTGCCTCTGCGACGGCTTAGGTGCCATGCAATTCATATCCGCTTGGGCCAACACCGCCCGAACCGGCACGGTGGTAACAAGCCCGATACCATGTTGGGACCGGGAATTTTTCCGGCCCAGTGACCCACCCAAGGTTAAGTTCCCTCACACCGAGTTCATGAGCATCGAGGACGGTTCGACCCTCACTTGGACCCTTTGGAAGGCCAAGCCGGTTCAGAAGTGTTACAGGGTGAGCCGGGAGTTTCAGACCGAGCTCAAACGGTCAGCCCAGCCCAACGATGGTGGCACGTGTACGACCTTTGATGCAATGGCAGCACATGTGTGGAGATCATGGGTGAAGGCACTCGAAGTAACACCTCTGGATTATGAACTTCGGTTGACCTTTTCTGTGAACGCTCGCCAGAAGCTTAGCAATCCACCGCTTAAAGAAGGGTTTTATGGTAACGTGGTTTGTTTGGCTTGTGTGACCAGAACGGTCTCGGATTTGGTCGAAGGGCGGCTCAAAGAGACGACCCGGTCGGTTCGGGAGGCTCGTCTCGGGATATCAGAGGAGTATGTGAGGTCGATGGTGGACTACATAGAGGTGAACCGACCAAGGAGGCTTGAGTTTGGGGGGAAATTGACGATCACGCAGTGGACCAGGTTCTCCATGTACGAGTTGGCGGATTTTGGGTGGGGCCACCCGGTTTATGCCGGTCCGATCGATTTAACACCAACCCCACAGGTCTGCGTGCTTTTGCCGGAGTGTGGTGAGAATTGTAGCGTTGATATGGTGGTGTGCATTTGCCTGCCTGATTCTGCTTCCGCTAGATTTAGAGAGATCTTATATCAAATTGACTAAAAGCACCCGGCCATAGACAAGGGAAACCCTCTGATTGGATTCTGGAGGGGTATTTCTGACCATGAATAATAATGTGAGAATTAATGATAAGTTTGAAGCCCAATCATATGGTTACATCACTAGTCAAGAGGATTCTTTCTACTCTCCAAGAATGCAACTTTCCACTCACATGGATTTTCTTAATATTTTTTCTTTACAGTTCTTCATATGTAGGTTTTGTTAATTTGAAGACAACCATTGGCATAGCATGTAGATTTCTTCCCATGTTGGCCTAATTGGAATCTTTACAGAATGGAATTTGTTTTTCATGCACCGTGGTTGAAGGAAAAGTACAGCTTTTAGAGTTATAAATGCCCTTCATCCTTGTGTAATGGAGTTGATATTACCCTTTGACTGTTCCTTGATGCCTTTTGCACACCATCCAAACCCTCGATCAAGGATTTCCCTGTTATCCATGGTCCCTTGACCATAGGTTAAGAAAAACTGCCTCCTTAATAAATAGTTGATCGTGTTTTGATTTTCTTTTGAGCCGTCTCAATTGGGTTTTATAGATGCGGGCTTGGAAATGACACTCTAACCCCTTTCATGTTCTTGTAGGGGAACATAGATGCAAACTTGAAAATGACAACTTGAAAATGACATCCTAACCCTTTTCACATTCTTGTAAGGGAACACGTATAAATGCGAGCTTAGAAATGACATCCTAACCCCTTTCACGTTCTTATAGCAGGACTAATTAGTGACTACTCAAATCTAAATCTCAATGATGTTTTTCACAAAACCCTTTTGAGAGAGAGAGAACAAATGATTTTGAATTGGAAAACTCTCCCATCAGGGATTATCTAATAGAAAATAAATGCGAAAACGATTCATAGAGATCGATTAGCATGCATGATAAACACTACAAAGACAAGTTTTTGGCATACCTGAATCTATAGCTGAAGAATAACAACTCCTCAATTCTCTTTTCATATACTACTTATACAACACGATCAATGTTGGTCTGATATACCCTCTTTCTTTTTCGCTTTAGGTCATTTGCCTTTCAATGTTGGTATGATATACCCTCTTTCTTTTTCGCTTTAGGTCATTTGCCTTACTTAATGGGTCGATGATAATTATATATAGGGGTGAGGGTAAGGACCAACCCTGCAAAGAAATTAGGGTTTCCTCCCCATTAAGGAAACAATACCTTAGGTCCACACATAATAATAAATATTTTATACCATTAAGGTGTGCTAATAGAATCCAATATCTCCATAGAGATCACTTACCAATAATGTTGGATTCTTTCTGCTTACTCCATCTGTAGTCAACACCACTAAATCGATTTTGAAAACAAATCTTTGACTATGCTAGCCCACATAATTGGAAATCTTACATTATCAAGTCCAATATTGATAGATCATCTCTTGGATGCCCAAGTCGTGCGGCTATTGATGGACTTTGTAAAGATGACTAAAGGGAGATTTCTTTGTGGATTTCCTATCTATATTGGCCATAACTACGCATACATAGCTAAAGCTCTTGCTGTGCATAAAGCTTTGTCCCTTGCCAAAGGTAAAGGATTCTCTAATGTGATTGAAAGTGATAATTGATGATAGTGAATAACTTAAAGGGTGATTCTTCATCATGTCCTTGGAAAATTTCTCATTCATTGTTATTAAGGATCTGAATTGAAAATCGAAACCATTTATCAAAATCAAATCGAGTTATTTACATCGAAATCGTAAAACCGTTTAATAAATGGCTCGGCTCTAGTTTCAAGTTTAAGATCGATCAGTTAAATGGGTCGGGTCGGTTTTAACCGTAACCAGTTGGTTTCAAACCGAATTGATACCGTGAAAACCAAACCATTTAAACCGTCAAAACCAATCCGATTAACCTTATAACGATTAAATATTTTGTTGTTTTAACAAAACATAATGGTTTAATTTAGGAAAGAATTATAGACCATACAGGTTGTCCAACAATCTATTCAATAATTTACTTCTATTATGTAGTTATGTAGTTAAATTCTTGCTTGTTCAATGCCTCAGTTAATTTGATACAAGATTGAAGTGTTTATCAACAAAAGCAAATTTTAGTAAGCATGCGAATAAACTAACAAACCGATTACTAACCGTTTAAAAATTGTATAGAATAAACCGCAATTAAAACCGTGAAACCAGCATCGTTTAAGAATCGTGAAACCGAAACCATTTGCTAAAATGTTGTGGTTCCAGAAAGTACAACCATTTAGTAAATAGTGTGATTTTGATTTCAGCCAAATAAATGTAAACCAAACTGAACCACACTATATACACTCAAACTTAACCAATTAACACCCTTACACACACCTGTGCCAGCCAGGAGATAGTGTTCTCAAATTAATTCTTTTTTTTCCTTGTACTATTGCAATCAATGTAGATGATAGATCCTATTATTTTTCAATGTTTAAAAAAAAATTAGCGGATTATAAGGCCTTTTTTTTTTTTTGTGAAACTTTTACAAACTAGCCCAAACACCTAAAATATATAAACGGTGAAGAAATGGAAGACGGGGAGAGAGTTCGAGATAGAGAGAATATAGAAACGCTGGCTGGCCAACTTGGAGAAGGCCCGGTCAGGTCTTGTTCGTCATGACCACTCTGTCAAAGACTTCAGGCTTAAGATTTTGGTTAGCCCAACATTTTAAAAGGGACATCTGCTAATGTGAGCTTGATGGTGAGATAACAGCTGCCTTCAATATCTAACACGTCGGATTGGTTGGGACTAAGGGTGTCAATCGGTTCAGTTGTGGTTCGGTTAAGAGGGATGATGAAATGATGAAGTAACTCAGTTCCATATTTGGATACTCAAGCCGATTTAATTCGATTCAGCTCGGTTTCAATTTCAATTCAATTCTATAATATGGTTTTAATTTGATTTTGTAACTCGGTTTTAATTCAGTTATATAAATGGTTCCACTCTTGGACTATGATTGTGATGGACCAAAGACCATAATGGGCTCAAGTTATGGATATTCTGGCCATTGTTAACTCCAAAATTATCTTAGCATGTGAATATATGCAACAAATTACAAAAAATACTTCCCACCAAAAAGAAAAAAAAAAAGATGAATACTCATATACTCAAACCAATATCAATTCGGTTCGGTTTGATTTGAACCGATAGTTCTTATGCCGTAAATCATAGTCGAACTAAACCGACATGAATACTTATATACTCAAACTGAATTTGAACCAAATTAATTTGATACGATTTGATTCGATTAATTCAGCTCGATTTCAAATTAAGTATTCAATTTTTGTTGCAAATTGACACCCGGGGTTTTAAAACCCAGCCCAACCCAACCCGACCCATTAACAAGTGTTGATGAACCCACAGTAGATAGATCTACTGAATAGGAAACGTGGGAGATCTTTAATTAAGAGATTGCTTCCTAGAAGAAGAGGGAGTGACATGGCATATGGAGAGAGAGAGAGAGAGAGAGAGAGAAAAAGATGAGTTCTATTTCCATTTAGGAATTGGCTTCTTAACGCAGAAAAGGACAACTTACGTAGGGTTAGGAGAGAAAGATGTTAGAGATAGGGGAGGAAACCAAAATCCTCCAACGATCCAACTTCCTAAATCTGTAAAAACCCTAATCCCGACAAAGATAGGAATGAAATTGCTTTGTACCCAAACCTCTCTTTCTATATAAGCATGCATGATCGAACACTTACTAATCTCACGAACCTTCAATCTCTCCACTTACAGTAATAAGATCTGAGATCTATAACAGTTATAACTAACAAGATTAAGAACTCCATTTCTCTCCTCAAACTTCACTCACTCACAATGGACAACACTACCGACAAGTCTAACCCTGGTTATCAACTTCTGCAACTTCTTCGTTATTATGATCAAGCCCGACTAAAGCGACAGCAGCAGCAACAACAAGAAGAACAAGAACAAGCACAACTAGTCTTAGAGAATAGCACTAATAATCAATCTGGTGTTGAAAACTCAAGCAGCACTGAGAGGGAGACTGCAAGTCAGAATTCTCAGCAGCCGTTCTCCTTTTTTGTTAATGAGGTGAGAACCTACTGCTTTATTATTTCCTTCTTGTTTGTAATTAATTCATTTTCCAATCTCATCTTCTTCATCATTCTCGTAATTCTCTCTGGTGGATTACGATGAAGAGGTAGCCATTATAGCTTCTCAATTTTCGGAACTTCTCTTTGGAATCAAGCTTCAAACACCTTCAATTCTCATATTGGGATATTTTATATTTTCTCTGTTTGGTTCGATTTTGATTCCAGGACTAAAATCATTGAATAAATCAAACTATCTATTTTCAAACCAAATAAGGAATCGAGTAAAAAATTATATACTTTTTGGAAGAAAGAACACTTCCTCTTAACGTGTACTTATGCCAAGACACAGCAGGAGCGAAAAGATAACACTTAATGTATATTATGTTCAATTCAGTTTTGGTTTATATATTTTATATCTTGAACCAAACCAAATAACTAAAATCAAACCAATTGCTGCCCTTACTTTTAGTGTTTGTATTCAGCTGATTTCCTGGTTTCGATGTACTGGACGCGGATTGTTACTCTCACCTCACAAATCCCTAATCCTAATTCTATACATAAGATCATAATTTGTTCTCTTTCTTTCTTTCTTTCTTTCTTTCTTTCTTTCTTTCTTTTTTTTTTTATTTTTTTGAATCCTTTCTTCTTATGATAGATATTGGAAAACTTCTTTGACCACATCCATCGTTTATTATGATTTTTTCTTCTATTGATACTTATTCTTTACGACTATGTTTGATTACAAGAGAAATTTAAAAGGTATGGAAGTGAAGTTTTCAAACTTTAAAATGAAATTTTTATAATCACCCATTACAAAAATGTCCTTTCTAAATTTGAATTTTTCACTTAAACTTCTTTTCATTCCCCTCCTCCTAACCAATTAGGAATAGAATTCCTCTCCATAGAGTGATCCTAGGGCTGAGGTGACCTGGGCACGTGCCCTACGATCACTCTCTGGTCCCTAGACTCTATGAAGAAAAGCCAGATCCTAGCCTACTATAAAATCTCATGAAAATTATATGCAAAGCTAGCTTTTCTTATTCTTTTACTTTTCTTTATTATTTATTTAAATTTTGGTTTGTTCACTAACTCTTTTTTTTCATAGGTATTAGACCTTGAATCACGTCCAGCTCCCAAAGCTCAAAGCAATATGTGAAGATGCAGGATTCCAAAATAGAACTATAAGAAATTTCTTGTTATAACCTCTATCCATCCATGATCAGCTTGTATGAAAGGTACCATACTTATAAATGGAATATGTGATTTAATTACAATATTTCTTTGTTAAAACTTTTCATCAACATGCATGAGAGTTACTTTTTCTTTTTTTCTTTTTTTCTTTTTCTTTTTTTCTTTTATTCTTTTATTATTGGAGAACTTGAATCCATGTTTTGTGGTCAAAAGAAAAATTATGGCACTTTGAATTATAAGGTATACTCACGCGAAAGTATCCCCTTGTGAAATCTTCCACACTAAATGTATAAAAGTACGAGAAAGGGCATCACACGGTTTACATACAAAGGAGACCCATAGGTCTGAGAGGAGAGAGAGAGAGAAGGCTTAGATCAATGTATCAATACCTTATCAACCAATATGTATTGATATCGCTGATTCCTGAATCCTATACAGATCGGGAGTATCAGCAAAAAAACGGTGTGTTTCGGAATTCATAACTGATACAGCTCTATCCATATTGTGTCGGTATTGGTATTGATATTGGTATCGGCATCGGTAGCGCACGACACCGGCAGCGTGGCCACTAGTTTCCTTTAATTCAGGGAAAGTTGCGTTACATCACTCTTATGTAACCGGGTGGTCTTCGCTCTTTTTTAGCCGTTTTCATTCTCTCTCTCTCTCTCTCTCTCTCTCTCTCTCTCTCGATGCTTTCTTTTACTTTCAGATTCTGATAATGATAAGCCATCATCTTTAATGGCGTCGGATCTCTCTTTCGGTTCCACTGTTTGAACTCCGTTCACTATATCCCTTCTGCAACCCCACTGTCTGGCGCCTCGACGATCTTAATCTTATAAATATTCGAAGTCTCCGGTTGTTTGGGAAGATCAAACGTTCGAGTTAGGTTTTTATTGCGATCAACTAATGCTCTGCGGCCTGTAAGTGTAAGTTTGTATTGATCGATCCGTTTCTTATTTCTGTATCTTCATTTATTTTTAATGTTTGATCCAGTAGTTGCTTTCTTAAATTTTTATTTTAGATGGTTAGTATTGGGAAAATTTTAATCTTTTTATCGGACTAGGAGAGGAAAGACTCCATTGTGGTATGTTATGGTTGAATTTGATTTCGATTCCATTGCTTTTATTTATGGAGGTATCTTTGATTCCTCGTGGTTTGTCGTCACTTGTATGAGACTCTGAGTAATATTGTAGAATTCCTAAGATTATTTTCCATTGTCAGACTGAGCAAATTTTTGTTTCATTTTTTTGGAATACAGGTTTTAATTTGTGTTTATTATAGTCACATACTCACATGGGGTAATGATTACAAAGGTTTTTTTTTTTTTTAATTTGAAAATTTTCCCTACCCTTCTCTTTAATACCCCTTGCAACGAAATGAAGCCTTAATTATCTTCCTTATGCTCTTAATATTGCTACTCACTATAACCTTGTTGATGTAGGGGAATACCTAGACACTAGGGTCCCTATACAGGCTGATTAGGTAGGTTATACTAAGATTTGTGAAACCCAGACAAGGACTGAAATTAAGGGAATGGCAGCAACATACATGATCAATATGTAGATTAAAACAGAAATTGAGCAGTGAACAATAGAATCCTAAGTGGATACACCAACCCAACGAGGCTTCAATTGGGAATATGGGGATGGGGTACATGGGCGGCATATATCGAGTGCACATTCATTCACTATTCAAAAAATAATAGGTGCTAAGGTAGGCCTTAACTTTGCAGCCAACGAACAAAAAACAGGAATATGCTCAATACGAGGATTCAATAAGAAACAAGATAATAGGCAAAAAAAACTATAAACGGGGAATAATAGGCATAAGTTTGAAATCGTGGATGGGAAAGCTTCATATGTGACCTGCCATAAAGAGAGGAGAAAAAGTAGAAGAAACTAATAAGAGAGAGAGGGGGGCAGAGAGAGATTTGATACCTTATCTTTCACCAAGAAGAAGTGGAGAGAGAGAGAGAGAGAGAAAGAAGAAGTAGAAGAACCACAATGGAGAAGAGCCATAATGAGAGAGAGAGGCCACAATTTTTCATTCCTTCAATAATAATATTCATTAAAAAAAATTCTTCCTTACATCAATCACAGCCTTATAGGCTTTAGAGATACCAATTGCAAAAGACAAGTCCTATTTTAGGAAATAAAGACTAACATAGAAAGGCCTAGGAAAAGAAAATAAGAAACTGATATTATTCCTAGAATCTAATTAAAGGAAACAAGTCATTTGCTAAAGTCAGTGGCTTCTCTTGGAGGTATAGCTGTCTGGACAGCTGTAATCTTCTAGCAAAATCTGGGCATGTTCCTCTTGTTGCATGTTGGATCTATGGGGTCTTTTGGAAGTCAAAATTAGCTCAATATTTGGGGTGGTTTATTGAACCAAAGGGCCAGGAATTAATTAATGTTGAACCAACCTTTGGGCCTTGACTCGATGGGTCTTCTAGCAACATGATATTCTTGGAAGTCATCGTCTGTCCATATGGAGGCTGTAGAATGTTGATCGCTGCGACAACTCCTCTGGTATACTTAAAATCCACAACCAACTGGGCTGATGTCCGCATCACTTGTTTTACTTTACTGCATGGGAGGAGCTCATCTTGGCTTCCCTGAATAGTCTATTGTCTGTTTTTCTTTTTTTTTCACGCTTGATTTGGTCTTTCTGGTGGTATGAAACATACTACTTTTTCCAACATAACCCCTTAACAATGCATGCCTACTTATATTTCTTCTTCGATGTGCCTTCCCCCCCCCCCCCCAAAAAAAAAGTTTAGATTAAGTGACCATTTTGGATGGTTTCAATTAACTTGTGATGCAAATACACACCTATGGAGAGATCCATACCGATCTGGGTGTCCGAACATAGATGAATCAGATCCATATTGTTTTTGGGTCTAGTAGGATTTTAAGAACTTTTATTTATTAAGGAATATTATGGGAATCTTCTATTTTAAGTCTTTATTTCCAAAGTGGTAGGATATGTAGAACATAGTTAGAGTCGGTTTAGGCCTTGTTTTCTTTTTGAATTGTTTGTCTTGTTATCATGCCAAGGCAGCGATTTTCCTGGGGCCTAGGCGACTGGCCATAGGAAAACCGCCGCCTTATTGCACTACATGTTGCCTTATGTTTTTGCACTTATATATGTCAAATATAATTTAAAACATTTATTTAAGATATTATTCATAAATAAGCAAATACCCCCTATCTGGATCCAATAAAAATAGTTTAAAAATCAAATTCCAAAAGGATAAAAAAATAACCCCCCAGTCCAAGAACAAAAACTGGATTTTTGGTTGTAGGGGCGGTTTTCAACTTTCAAATGCCAGTGTTTTTCTCAATTCTGAAAATTTATAAATTTTATCATGGCAAAACATTGTTAAAAACTAAAAGTTTGGTAAAATAATATTTTGTTTTGATGTCCATAAAATTATTTTCATTTAGACGATTTTAATAGCATTCATGCACTTTGATAAGCTTGACCAGAACATAACTTTGTCATTGCAACTTAGATTTAAGTAATCTTAGACTTGTTGAAAAGCTGGTTTTGTGTTATACCCAATACAAAAAGTCTCATGTAAAAATAAAATCATTTGACCAGTCAAAATTATTATAAAACAAGAGAATTTCTTAAATGTTGATTTTTATGACTTGATGTGGCTTAATATTGATTTTTAATGACTTTCCACCAGGCGCTTAGGCAACCCTTGGTTCACCTTGGCGTCGTGACAACTTTGCTTGTTAGTCTTTTATTTTCCTATATATATGCTTACAACCAACATTTCGGAGGCGGAATATAAAAATGAATTGAGTTGAGTGTTGGAGAGCCTGCGGGTAGTGTGTGCGATTCCCCCCCCCCCCAATTCTCTTGTGCGATTCCTCTCCCTCCCCTACTTCTTAAGGATTCTTTCCCTTCTCCTACCGGCCCTCCACCAACTGGGATTTTTTCCCTTTTCCTTTTCCATATTTTCCCCCTTATTTTATTGACTCAGACACTCAGTAAATGTGGTGTTCAATTTTAGCTTGTTTATCTTTATACATGTACTTCTTATGAACTTCTAAATATTTCAATGTCTTAAGGCTCTGTTTGCTTGCAAGGGCAAAAAGGGAAGGGAAATGAAAATTTTCAAACCTAAAAGGAATCTTTTATATTCATTACCCAACCTGATTGTATAAACAACTTAAATTTCTTACCATATTTTAGTAATGATACATTTTAGTTGCAATTTTAATTTTATTTTTCAAGTCCAAGGGATTTTTTTTTTAATACCCAGGGTGTCCGGATCTTTGATCCGACTAATCCCTAGGGTCACCGTGATACTGCTTACACAAGACCAGGTCAATCCGAGACGAAAACTCTCGTGCGGTGGCCCCAAGAAGTTAGGTGCAGCGGCGAAGGTTTGATCACGGGACCTTGCTTCCTGAGGCCGAATACCATGTCCCCTTCACGCCAACTGCGCTAACCCCTTGGGGTTAAGTCCAAGGGATTTGAATGCGAAGTAAAGTGAAATTCGATTATCAAATATGGAGTGATATGGAGTTAGTGACATAACAATGTGGCATAATGATTACAAAAGTTTCTTAATTAGGTTCAAAAAATTCACTTCCCTTCCCTCAATTCCCCTTGCAACCAAATGGAGCATAAGTGTACACATTATTTGAACCTGGAACCTTGTAGAAGGATGAATTTTACTAAATGAGATCAATGTGGCTAGCAGACTCCAGTCCCCACCGCCGCCTCTTGACCCAAAGAAAACTTGTGTATGAGTAGTCCTGTTTGCTTCATTTATTGTAATGGCTCCACTTCAATATTTTCTGGGTTCTCATTCTAGTCTTAGTTATTGTTCCATTTGGTGATACATCTTTGAACAGGAAGATCACCCCCAAGCTTAGACAATGAAGCCAGGAAATTCTTCTTTGAATCCATATGCAGTATCTTACATACCTCTCTCCAAACGAGTGGAAACTGGTGATGGAACTTCCTGGTCTGGAGCTCCATCTGAGAACCATCAAGTGACTAAACAGAACAAAGTACAAGGAGAAGCTTCTCTTGACTTCAGCATCCATGGCATTGAAAAACTACTCGATTCCGAGGATGGAACACAGAAGGGAACTCATGATTCATGGTCACGGAATCTAAATGGCAAGACAGAAAAACAGGGAACTCAGGAAGATTCTGAGATCGATCTGGCATATCTTAGCGCTATGTTTCCTGGTATATCTGATCAGTCACTTGCCGATGTCTATTCTGTAAATGAGGGCGACCTGGATGCATCAGTTGATATGCTGCATCAACTTGAGGTAATGAACTTTTCTGATGGTAGGCCATGTACTCTTTTTGTCAAGGTTCGGTGCCCTTTCTGGCAATTTTATTGTTGTGCTACTGTGATGGTTTTGGGGTCTGATCTCTTTGTTTTTCCCTTTTCCTTTATTCTAATATTTTTCCTTTTTCTAACCTAGAGGTGCATATTTATAACCTATAGAATAGATGCTGCCACCAATATTATTTGTATTCTATATTTTGCTCTTGCATTGTTCAAGTGGCACAGATTTTACCATACAATGAATATGTCATATGATGGTCCGTGAACCAACTTCATAAAGAATTTGGTTAGAACAAACTGTATGTAAACTTCTTTTTTCTTCGCTTTTCTGGAATAACATCTCCTTTCATTGACTTTTTTCTGTTAACATCCCGGATTGATCAGTTTTCTTAACATGATTCTGCTATCCAGTTTATTCTGGCACCATGCACTGGGGACAAACTGAACTCGATTAATCCCTATTGATAATGAATTGATTTCAACCTGATCTCTATGATCATGTTTCATGTTTGTTGTGCCATACATAGTTCTTGTTATCACCCACTGCAGGGTGGGTAATTCTTGTTATTCCCATGTTCAACCAGTCCTTGATCCTTGTTGACCAGTTTATCATTTATTTTTTTTTCCTGTTTGCAGGTCTATCCTGCAGACGTTTCTCAACGTCTTCCAGACTCCTTGGACGTTGGTGATGTGTCAGGGATTGAGTATTCATCCGAAGGCACATCTGTGAGACCAAATCAAACCACCCCTGGTGAAGCTAGTGGGTCTTTGTCTTCTTCATTGAAATCAGCCTCTTGACTTGTGCTCCAACAGCCTGCAGTGTGAGAAAGTTGGGAAAAGAAGATTGATGTCTGCTTTTTTGTGGATTGTGTGGTGAGAAGTAAAAAAGCTTGGAGAGGGGGTATTCTTTCCTCTGCTGAACTGATAGATATCGACCTTGGTACATGTTATAATTTTAGTTGCTGTGTTCATTATGTCTTTCCTTTCTGTCATCATGGTTTTGTTCCATGGGCAATCAGCTCATCATCCCCTGTGCAGTTCTTATTCTGCAAATTACTCTCATCTGAAATGAGAGCGATTTTCTTTCTCTTTTGATGTTAAAGCTTTGCAGGGTAGTAGCTCATCTATGAAACTAAGAAGGTATTCTGCAAAACCCAGAAAGTAAGAAATTAACCAAATCTAATGATTTTGAAACCCAAAGTATCCACTATAATCCGTGGAACAGCCTATATAAAGAGAATACATTTTGTATGAATTCTAAAAAATTTGATTTCATAGATGGTTGACACCATCTGATTTGCCACTTATGCATGATTAACAGTAGTTACCAAATCATTTAAAATATTTTATTCTCCTTGTTATACAGATCAAATATATATTTTTGTATTGAAATAAAAAAATTGCCCCCCTTAACTGGGACCTCTCTTCCTACTTTGTGTGCATCATCATCAGTTAACGTGGTGACAATAACATGTTTTGACAAGTTCTTTCTATTTCTTTATTAATTTGGATAATGTCAGGGGTGTCACGAATAATTCAAAACATTTTAGTCAAATATTTGAATAAAACTTATTTCCTTAAAATGCCGTACCAAGATTGCGTTGATTTAATTAGGTTAACTTGTTGGAATAGAATAGGCCAAAACCGTGCAAAAATGTTCAACCTTGATCCCGACTTAAATATCCTTGTTAAAAATGTGCAAAATATTTGGCTTCAGAGTCCCGATTAATCCTTAGGGAGATTAGCACAACAATCCATGTATGGAATCAAATTTGGAATCATGTGTCTATCCATACAATCCCCAATTCGTCTTAACCAACTGAACGACTCACGAATGAGTCCGAATCACTTTGCTAGAGCAAGTTATCTTCTTTGGGGGAGAGCTACTACTCCTCAGAGTTCTTATTAAAAAAAGAAAAACGTAAGGATCAGATGATCTTTCAACCATTTGATGATTCTATTGAAGCTTTTTTTATTTTTTTGGTCCAATAATTGTTGGGATAAGACAAGATAACTATCGTCTCTCAAAGTCCTCGATTTTGGTGTATCTCTGTTTGAATCCATCCAGCCATGGATCTGATACTACTTAATTATTTTAAGATTATAAATTTTGAAGTTCTGCCTGGAATAGGAGCAAGAACAGGGGTTGAAGTGAGAGAGCTAGAGAGGCTGTATGACTTAGGGTGGTAGACAGCAAGACCAAAGTGCAATGACCAAGTAGAAAAGCACCTCTAATTGAACCCAACACTACCCTCAAGACGGGTATCAAAAATAAGGCCTGATGGACTCTTTCTCACAAGCTGCGTACATTATATGATCCTCTCTATAGATTCCAATGATGATAGCCTCATACACTGGGATACCCTTTTATTGATTGAGATTTTTTTTTTTATCATTAAGTGTTAAGAGAACGAAACCAATTGGACCAACCAATAAATCCGATACTGAGTACCCAACTCCCACCCGTGCTGTGGAGCCCATCCCTTTATTTTAGGAGGTTTTTTTTCATAATTTTTAGATCAAGTTTAAACAACACCCCTCCCCTTTCCAAA
>NC_056560.1:30112080-30200766 GCF_013358625.1 Macadamia integrifolia | reverse complement strand
CCCCCCCCCCCCCAAAAAAAAAAGAAGATCCGCTTTATACATAATCACCTGATCTTACATGTGAGAATTCAACAACCGTCATTTTTGCTTCCAAATATATCTTTTATTTACCCTTGTAATCACAAGAAATAGCACAGATATTGAATTCAAGTTTCAGTTCACGGGTCATCCTTATCTTTACAAGAAAGATACTTATTACTACTTAATTTCCACTTTAAATCTTAAACAAGTAAGACCCATAAATAATCATCTCTCTCTCATCAATAGAAAAAAATAAAGATAGAATTCGTTGCTCGTACGATCACCTGATCATATGAGTCAGTAACCAACACGTATCCCACTTTCTACCATTACAAGGATAAAGGGGTATATCCGAAAATAAAAAAGACAAGTATTGATCGCTGACTCGTATAACCAAATGATCGTACAAACAGCAAATCCGTTTTGAAAAAAACAAGAGCCAGAGAGAGAAGGGACGTGACTCCACCGTAAATTTCGTTCAGTTTCTCTCTCTAAAAACTTTAAAAAAGGTAGTAATCGAAAGGGATACATCCTTCGCAAATCCAAAACTACCAATTCAAATGCCGGCGTAAAATTTAAGGAGAGAAACTTGAGGGTAATCAATTCAATACGCATTCTCATTTTCTTTCATTTTCACACACCCCAACCCAACGTCCCACCACCACCACATAATCCCATTCTCCAAATAAAGAATTTACCATTCCTAACATCCCGCGTTAGATTTCCCTCATTTCCCTGATTACCCGTCTCTTCTCTTCTCTTCTCTTCTCTTCTCATTTGAAATTTTTTTAGTTCACCAAAGGATCAATCAAGGCAGCCTAGCCTTGTTTTACATAATATCTTGCTTTTTGGTGGATTCCTCCTGTTTTTATATCGATCTTTAGTCACCTTTCTCAGAGGTTTTTCAATTATTTGTTTGATCTGATTGATTGTTGTTTCATTTCGAAGAATCTCTGAGATTTTATTTGATTTGAGGTTCGTTCATTTGAGGCGAATATTGGGAATGTGATACGTACTTCGAAGGAATCCGGAGGTTTTCGAGGTATCAATGGTTTAATTCTCATGACAAACACTATTATCAACTTCTATCTAGTAGAAACAATCAAAGAGATTCCAAGATATTCGATTATTAGCTTATTTTAAAGAAGGTTCAAATTCTTTTCGACGAATAACAGAGATCTGAGAATTGGTGATCGAAGTACGAAGAGTTTCTGCAAAATATCTGTAAGGGACTTTGCTTCGAATAGAAGGTCTGAGATTGAGGTTTCGTTATAATCGTCTCGTTTTCCACGATCACGATGGGAGTCGATTACTACAATATCTTGAAGGTGAATAGGAATGCCACGGATGACGATCTCAAGAAATCTTACAGGAGATTAGCCATGAAATGGCATCCAGATAAGAATCCAACCAACAAAAAAGAAGCAGAGGCTAAATTCAAGCAAATCTCAGAAGCCTATGAAGTAAGATATTTCAACTTCTTTTTTCTACCACTTCGGTTTCAGATTCCTATGGGTCCTATACTTGTCTCTGTAAAAACAAAATGTGGGTTTCTGGTCGCTGTTGATCCTTGCATTTCTTCTTGTTTGTCTTGCGATGGATGACAATACCAAATTTTTGTTTTTCATTTTTGGGAATTTGAATTGTCTGAATCAACTAAAATCTAAAAGGCCAACCTTTCCCGGGAAATTTGAACCTGCAAAAAGAATTCAAAATAACTGAATTTTATTGGGAAATAATCCAAAATATCTTTGCTTCAGGTCTTGAGTGATCCACAGAAAAGGGCAGTCTATGATCAATATGGAGAAGAAGGGTTGAAAGGAGCGACCCCTGGTTCCTCTGGTGGTGGTGGTGGTGGATTCCCCTTTGGCGGCGGAAGTTCTGGTGGTCCAAATGATTTCATGTTCAACCCAAGGAACGCAGAGGATATCTTTGCAGAATTCTTTGGGAGCAGCCCTTTTGGGTTCGGGTCAACAGGTCCGGGGAGGTCTATGAGATTCCAATCGGATGGAGGTGGGATCTTCAATGGGTTTGGTGGGACCGAAAATCACTTCCGAACGTACAGTGAGGGGGTCGGTCCTGGAGGAGGCATGCCCCGGAAGCCACCGCCGGTGGAGAGCAAGCTACCATGTAGCCTTGAGGAGCTGTACACCGGATCAACAAGGAAGATGAAGATCTCCAGGAAAGTGGTTGATGTTAATGGGTATGCATTATTCTCTTCACACATTCTACAACTTCTGAGCTTCAGCCTTCTCATTTTTTTATTAACTTCCATTATTTATATCTTTTATGAATTATCTGAGAGTTTAAAAAGCCCTATCACTATAAACATTTCCCTGACAACTGAAGTATCAACTTTACACCAGATTGATAATGGTTACTTTCCATATGAATTTGTTATTGTTCAATATTATGGATCACTGGGAACTTGGTGATATCTTCATCAAATATAATATGGTGAATATCCTATCCAATCTCCTAGGTTTCCGGGTATGAAGTTGAATTCTAACATGGTGGCCTGCTACCTTATTCAATTGGTTGCAATAATTAAGCAGCTCAAACTGGTTTCAACTAATTTAATAGCTGTTTTTAAGGCTGTAAGTTCCATATAAGAAGAAGAATGCAGCCACAGTGGAGAAGAGATCCCAGCCATGATATAGAACATGATAGGCAGTATTTAAGTATTTCTATTGGTGATTCTGTTCTGTTATATTTTGCTGCAGTTAATTATGTTGAATCATAGATTTTTAATTATGATGATTTTAAGTTGTGTATGTTAGTAACAGTTGATCAAATGAACAACTATGCCCTGATTACTCGTTTCTCTTCTCCCTCTTGATAAATACAAAAACTATTTCACAGGCGACTAATTCCAGAGTCTGAGATCTTAACCATCACTGTGAAGCCTGGGTGGAAGAAGGGAACAAAGATCACGTTTCCAGACAAAGGAAACGAACAGACAAACCAGCTACCAGCTGATCTCGTATTTGTAATTGATGAGAAGCCCCATGATGTCTACCAGAGGAATGGCAATGACCTCGTTGTAAAACAGAAGGTGTCATTAGCAGAGGCACTTGGGGGAACCACTGTTAACCTCAAAACTCTTGACGGTCGTGAACTGAATATTCCAGTAACTGATGTTGTGAACCCAGGTTTTGAGCTTGTGATTGCAGAGGAAGGGATGCCAATCGCCAAGGAGCCAGGGAACAGGGGCAACCTATCTATTAAATTTGAAGTAAAGTTCCCGACAAGATTAACCTCTGAGCAAAAGGCAGGTCTCAAGCGTATCCTAGGAGGTTGATTATAAGGATTATCTTCATCAACAAAGATATCTATATATATGTTAGTGACTCCATTCTTCACATCATTCCAATTTGCTTTTGTTCTGTATTGAGTTGAGTATCAATCAGGATGGGGCTCAGTCAATTGGCTTAGTGTATCCAATGTAAAATGGATGTTGAGTACTTTCTCATTCTTGATGTGTAGTTTCCGGTTTTGTTGTTGTACTTTATTCTTGTTGGTGGTCACCCTTAGAACCTCTTTAGCTGAGATTGTTGTACCCAAAAGTCCAAGACCACACTATTTTTGTAAAGGGAATCCTACTTAATTTTCCAATATACTCCCATTTGAGCCTATAATAAGGGATAAATCAATGAGGGAAGCTAATTCACTAGCTCGATTGCCATCAGCTGAGACTAGAATGGCCTGAGCCATACTATTCTATGCTTGGTTTACTACAAAACTCAGATTGATTCCAAATCCATATAAAGGAGTGAAGATGTGAAGTGCTTAAAGAAAGATGGAACAGGGTTTCTAAAGAAACATATAATTGAACTTTGAAGAGGTAGGTTTCCCCTCTCAAATTCAAGCATTTATGATCTTAAATTAAAATGTTAAGAAAAGCCACTCTATGGATTAAGTGTATTCTGGAATTTGAATTTAACATTGAAACTATATACTTTAAACCCTATTTGATCAAACATTTTGGGTGCTTCTGTTAAACCTCCTTTTTTTTTTCTTTTTTAATTTTTAATTTCATAAATATTAGAATTCAACTACATGTACATCCAGGTACACAGTACACACATACATATACTCTGAAGCCACTCAGTTTTAGAGTATATTTAACTTTGATGCCTTGCAGGCATCTACCAACAGCATACTTGCGATTTCAGCTAATCTACAAAAGAAATCATCACCACGATTTGATTAAATAGAAGGAATCCAATTAGTAAAACCTAGGATTCCCATATTTCTACTTTACATTAATCAAACACTCATGACTCAGATGAGTTCATCTTGAAACATCATCTCATGTGTCAAGTTTCCACCTGGAAACTTAATCCATCAATCAAAACTATTGTGTAGTGCATTTGTTTTATCATAGAATGAAAAAAGGTTTAAGCAAAGAAAAAATTGTCCATGTACCAATCAGAAAGTAAACCAAATAATCCAAAAGTATTACATGAGGGCAAGATACGAACCTTTGTTAACAAGATCATCTCTAGAGAAGATGATTTCCATCTCAAATCAATAGATTTGTTTCACTAAGGGGAAGCCTGGATTTCTTTTTTTTTCTTTTTTTTTTGTTTGGATAGATAACAGAAAATGTTAATCATTGAAGCCTGGAGCATTTTCAAGTTACATTGTTAACCAAGAATACACATGTGGAGCATATACATCACTTCCCTTACGCTACAGCTCGTAGACGCCAAGAGACAGATCGGAGATACAATGCATATTTGTGCAAACAAGATCTTAGTGCAAACCTGCTTGTTCTACAAGGTGTCTGTATTCATCGGATACATACGATTTCACCCTGACTGTAGGCTTTCCTCCATCCTTTGCTGGAGACACATACTTCAACCCTATTACTGTTTCAAGGCCTGCAACAAAGAGAACCAAATAACTTCTTTATCGAATCTTCCACATGGAATTACATTGTCGAAGAATGATATACATGAAAGACAAAAGTGCCATTGAATGAAATCATAAGACTACTCCAACTAGACAAATAATGACACTTGAAAAGTGTCACTCAATGAAACCATAAGATTACTCCAACTATCCCAGAGCAAGCTACTTTGTATTAATTACCGTTCATATATAAAAATTTTAGAAAACATGGAAGATTTTGTATTTTGCATGCCAACAGAGAAACCAAAATTGAGGCAAGTAGAGCATTACCTTGAATTTCAGTTTCTCACATATTATCTGGATATTTTCTTTCTTTTAAATATTTCCACTGTTCCAACATTCCCAGCAAATGGAATTATATAAAACCTACTCCGAATATAAGAGAGAAGGATCAGATGCTAAGTTGCAAACTACTGTTAGGGATTTTGAGCTTCTTCTTTTCTTTCCTTTTTTTTTTTTTTTTTTTTTTTTTTTTTTTTTTGGGGGGTGGGTTGGGGGAGAGGGGAAGGCGTTGTGTGGGTTGAGTTAAAGCATTCTTCGCACATGTGAACTCAGATTCTGTGGTTATGATCTGAATGATCCAGGACCACCGATGTATCAGGAAATGACCTTCACAATCAATACAACCCGATGCCAATCTCTGAAACCATGTGTCGCTGAAGTACATCGTGAGTAAAGGCTGAAGCAACCAACACATGGAACTTGATGTAGATATGATCATTTGATTGTGCTCTAAGGTGGGCATGTACCTGGTCCATATCCAGCGTTTATTCGAACCCATGTTGAGCCAGCATATCATGTTACCAATTGTGTGGAGGTTTGTTAGGCTTACTTCTAGTTAATATTATTTCCCATTTTAAGCATAATTTGTAATAGCCAATAGGATTTTACTTTCATTGTTAGATTAGGATGTTGTAGTTTTCTATAAATATCTTGTATTAGCCATTGGCTAATAACGATTGATTGAGATTAATGAGAATTGAAGAGTTTCCGACAAAGGGCTGTGCAATTCAGTTGTCGGGGCGAAAAGCCTTGGGTATGTGATGCCTTTGGACAGTGAGTGTCCAAACCATCGGTGGAATACCATTGTTACTTCTTATATTCTCCTTCTCTATACCCTGTTTTCTTACCATAAAGATACTGTTATCAACTCATCGATCAGCATTTTTTATTTTTTATTTTATTCTCTGGTTTGCTTATATTTCACTCTCAGATCTGTGACTATTATTATTATTCCATTCTTGGCATTTCAAACATCAATAATCTCAGATTTAATCACTGGCGGCACCCCTGTTTTATCCCCATTTTATGTCAGATTTGATCACCTGATTGAATAAAATCTCACCATTAGAATTAGATCAGTTTTTGGGATCTAAAAATCAGATATTCCGATTTGGTTTCATCAGAAATCTCCCTATTCTGTCCTATTTCTGAACCAGACCTGATGTTCCCTTGATTACTTCAAATCTGCAAATAAGATTTGGCCCAGATTTTGAGGAATGATTCACCCCATTAGGAGGGAGTGATACTCGACCAGGGTTTGAAGGGGATTTGACCCCCTGATTTTCTTTGATTGAAAATCTCTTGTTTCAGCAAAATTTTTATTTCAGATCTGGGATATCCAAATTATTCTCAATCTAGCCGTTAGATATGATTCATACTTGGGGCATTGTTTGATCCAACCAGGAAGAGAACTTGTTTTTAATTTCAGGCTGGTCTGACCATCAGATTTGATTTTGATTAAATTCTTATATTTTCTGGGTTGCGTTTCAGAATTCAATATTCTCCTACTTACTTTTAATCTGACTGTTAGATCAATCTAATCTGTTGAAGGATATTCTTACTACTTGTTTGTGGTTGACTCTTAAAGTTTGATCTTCATCTGAGAAGGTTGACTTTTCTGTTGACTTTTGGACTGACTTTCTGATTTGGGTGCTTGGAGATCCTGTCTGGGATGGTTTTACAGTTCATCCTACCGTTTGGGTGGACAGCTTACTGTGCTACCAGAGACTTGCTTGGTCACCAAGATCTCTTTGCCAGGTGACTATCCTAGACCCATCAACCATAGTTGTAGATCTATAACTGCAGGACTCCCAAGATATTTCAAACTTTTGAAGGAAAACTCAATTAAACTTAATCCAACAAATCCTTTTCCCAACTATCTGAGTGGGTTCAGCTACACAGATCCTGTTTTGTCATTCAAAATTTTGTGAAGTGTCACTCAATAATAGTAAGACAAAATGAGTGAGGAGGCTCAAGAGTTCTAAAATTTGATAAATACTGTAATTGAATTGTTTCTAGAAAGCATTCCCCTCTAAGATAACCACAGAGGCTTGGAGTCTCCAACCTTCTGTTTCTTTGATATTTTTACATATCCAGCTTTCACAGCATCATCAATAATATAGCAACCAAAACTATTTTCAATCCAAGAAGCAGTTATTGAAATTAACAAAAAAAGATCCCAAACTAGGACTACATGATCATAATCAGAATCCTACATGGAGGGAACACTGAAAAAGTAATACCAATGATCCATGGACACCTTGTAAGAAGAAAAACATCTATATTGGCAAGATATAAAAAGAATTTTATTCATACTCACTTCCATGTATGCGTCCATATAAAAATCGCTCGCCGTTCCACCACTCCAATGGTTGTACTTTGATTCTGTTGCTTCGCCTCACCCCAGATTCCCACAAAGAACCAGCCCCTAGAAATACACCACATGCATTACTCTTATAGAACCACTGAAGTTAAAATGAAGCATGGAACTGTTTGATGCATGAATAAATACCTGCAAGGCTCTGCCTATGAGAAACTCTTGTTCTTTTCCCTCTTTTGCGTGCCTGCAATTTAGGTTTGGATTGCATGTTTGGTGGTGTTCTTGAATTTAGCTCATTTTCCTGTTTCCAAGACAAAAATGACTGTTTACTAACACGAATAGGTGAAAAACAAGTACTTATAGACGACCATGAAATCTCAGGCAATTGTATTCAAGCATATGGGATTTAAAGACAGAATATCATGCACTAACAATCAAAGATATATGTTACAAGAGAAAATTCCCCTATCGCATAGCCCATGTAATTTCATTCTTCCAGTTGTTGGAGGAGAAAATTTTCAATTTGAGACTAACCACACCACCAAAATATTGGAGACTTGGAGTACCACAATAAATTCCTTGACCACATCAACTAAACTCAATTCAGCCTTATTCCAACTAAATGACATAAATCTTCTTTCTCCAATCAACTCTACTCAAAGACATAATTATTACTAGGCCTACAGCTATGCATGTCATTCCTCACTTCTAGTCCTGGGGTAATTCAAGGCCTATCCCTAACTCTTTTAGCTCCCCAATCTGAATCATATCACTGTTCCTTAATAGAGCATTCAAAGGCCTCTGTTGTATATGTGTGGGCCGCCTCAAACAATATTCTCTTATCATGTATCAGAGCTACTACTAATTACCCTTAATATTTTTATTCTTATTTTATCTTTTCTAGTTTTACTACCCATTTATCTCAACATCCCCATTTCAGCTACACTAAGTTTTCCTATACGTTGTTTCTTCAATGCCCAATATTCCAGCTCCATACATCATTGTTGGCTGCATAACTATCCTATAAAATCTTCCTTGATCACATCAACTAATAGAAAGAACATAGTGTCTGCATATTCTTCAACATATTCTAATGGATATCTATGACCCTACAATAACAGAATCCACAATAAGCAATACAGCAAATACATGGCTAATCTGTTGTAACTCCACACTTCACAAGTCCGAGAAGATGCCTATGAGCATAGAATTAGTTAGGACATAATTTCTGGCTCAGAATATATTTGTGCTTGTATTGGCAAAGAGTCATCATGGATATGGTCTCTTGGTTCATTTCAACCGGATAAATGATCGGCTCTTCAAAGTGATTCCTAAATGTTGCCACAATTGAGCACTTGGCGATGTCGGTCAGAAATCTTATTTGCCAGCCATGAGAAGGGAAGAGAACAAATCAAAGAGGGCATGAGCATTCAATAGAGGACAATAAATAAAAAATAAATAAATAAATTTAAAAAGGGTACAAAATAAAAGACAAGAAAAACATCAATAAGCGTGGAGTGTCAATCACTGGATGATTGACTAATGGATCAAAATCTCATCAGTATGCTTCAGTATTCTATTTTTTTCTTATCATTAATATAATATATTCAATTAGCTATTCAGAAAAATCAAAAGCCCACAATCTGCACAGATTTGAACGAGTAATAGCCAAATTACAAGAAAAAGGCCCATGAAATTTTTATTGTTGTGGAATTTGTTGTTTCTCAAACAACTATTTTCGGTAGTGGAGTCCTAAGTTTAATTTTGAAGCCTTGATAACATTAAAGAGCCTTCGATTTTTTAGTATTTAAGAAAGCCTCAATAGTTTTAGAGACTTGTGCAAGAGCTGATGAAGTCATTGGTTTGATTCTGAGCAGGCGCAGCAAAGGGGAACTACCTAGCATATCTGCATATCAAAGTGCTTTTTTTTCTTTCTGACATAGTGGTATTATTATCAACTTATAGGGAAAATGTTTACTGCGGGGGAGTGTGGGGGTTGTGCCCAGACACAGGGGGGATCACTGCCCAACCCCCTATGAAAGGGAATAATGCCTACCATGTTGATGCTTTTACGAGTACTCACATTGGCCCATGCAATGGTGTAGGGGCCGCGCTCCCGGACAGGAACATTCTCCCTGACTTAGATTCATAGTTGTCAAGGCGTCGCCTAGGCCACAACTAGGTGTCTAAGCGGCCTAGTTGGGGTCTAGGCAATTGTTGCCTTATTGCATTGGCGCCTTATTGCAAAGCGCAGCACTTATTTATTCATTTACTTTAGATATTATACATAAATAAGCAAATACGCCCCTATTTGGATCCAATACAAAAGTTTAAAAATCTTATTCCAAAATGATAAAAAGTCTACCCCCCAGTCCAAGAACAATAACTAGATTTTTGGTTGTAGGACGATTTTCAACTTTCAAATGTTGGGGTTTTTCTCAATTCTGAAAATTTCATAAATCTTATCATAGTAAAACATTACTAAAAACCAAAAGTTCAGTAAAATAATCTTTTGTTTTTATGTCCATAAAATTATTTTCGTTTAGATAATTTTAACAACCTTCGCACACTGTAAAATTAGTTTGACCAGAACACAATTTTGTCATTACAACTCAAATTAAGTAATCTTAGACTTGTTGGAAAGCTGGTTTTGTGCTCTACCTAATACAAAAAGTCTCATGCAAAAAGAAAATCATTTGACTAGTCAAACTTATTAAAGAACAAGAACATTTCTCTAAATGTTGATTTTTTATGACTTGATGTTGCTTAATGTTGATATTTTTTGCCTTGAAGTGGCTTAATGTTGATTTTTTATGATACAACGTATATGTAGCATACTAAATAATATTAGAAACGAATGAAAATAAAAAAATAATGCTTGGCAAGCATGGTCGCCTCGCTTAAGAAATTAAGCACCCCTCCACTGTGTTGGATTGCCTTGCCACCTTGACAACTATGTTTATATTACTTGCTCAGTGGTGTGTTTCATCTCATCCAAAGCAAATTAGACTTCACAGTTGCAATCTGAAAACCAGTGGGATAATTAGTAAGGGTGTCAATAGCTGACCATTGATGAGTTGGTAATGCCTTGGACATGCAGAGGCTAGGTATGGATCTTAGTATGGCATCAAACAGAGTTGTTTGGAGGGCAGATTCATGATGCCGACCACATTTAGGTGGGATGTCCCAGAGGTGTTACATTGCTTTGTTTCTTTTCTGTCTTTTCCTTTTATCTTATACTCTGACAAATCCATGTTGCCGACCACGTTTAGGTGGGATGTCCTAGAGGTGTTACATTGCTTTGTTTCTTTTCTTTGTCTTTTCCTTTTATCTTATATTTAGTTGGAAAAAGGCTGAGTTGGTGTTGGTGTTTGATGTTGGTGTCAATATCTGAACCAGGCCAAATGGCTGAACCAAGACCGACCAGCCCAATCTCCCTTTTTCATTTTCATGTAAGTCGGGAATCATTGGTAAACATCCCTCTATCTCTCTCCCCTACCAACCACCATTAAACAAATGGTTTCAGTTGGCATCAAACCAATTATTAAATTGATCAGTTTCGGTCAAGTCCCAAAAGGCAGGGACCGGTTAAAAACCAAATGTAAACAACCAACAGAATTGAAACCCTTAATTAGTTTGTCTCAAGCCAGTATACTGCCTTATCCTCATCCCTTTGCTACACAATTTGGTCTGTGCAAGGATTCTCTAATCCAGTTTCGTTCCCAAATTCATCTTTTTTATTCCTTCCACAAACCAACACCCCCCCCAACCCCAAATTTAGATTTGATTCTTCAACTCTTCTCATCCTTTTTTATCCCTCTTTCTTGAAATCTGATCAAAGGACCACTCAACCAGAAAGCAATGACCAATTGTTCAGTCTTTTTCTTCCCTATTTGAAGCATAAATAGTTTCTTTCCTACCCCAAATACTATCCGGCAACTTTTTTCCAACATAAGAATCTGAAACTAACGAAGTATCTCAGATCATGCTTTGTGGTTCTCGGTTCTTCACTCACTGAATAGTTGTGCATTCCTTTTAGCTCCTATGCCTCTCACAAAGAGGGCCCTGTATATGTCTTTTTTTGTGGTTTTTCTGAACTTGGGTTGAGGCATCATTTTTCTACACAGAGGTAAGGTGCTGAAATTAATTATTAATTATTAATTATTTAGAGAAAAACATCTTCCCATAGTTCTAAATGTCGGAAATTTTGAACCCTGAGAATTCCAAGCTTTGGAAATTTCGACCCAAATTTCTAGAAATAGCCCAAAAAATACCTGGTTCCGACCAGGTTTCGGAAATTTCGACCTAAATTTCGGTTTCGACCTTGGTCAAAACCCAAGACTTAGAACAATGCTCTTCCTACAAGACCACAGAAGCATTATAATCTAAGCCCCACCATAACTATACAAAAATATGTCATGCTCATAATTCTGAGTCAGGATCCCACCATCGTTGCATTAGCATTTCCTAATTCATACATCAATGTTAATCCCAAGACATCAAATGAACCAAAACATGGCAGGAAGAGAAATTTTCTAAAATTATCAAATCTTCATATTATGACAAGAATTGCAGAAATTTTTCAAAGCAGAAACTCTGGATGAAAGCAACAAACCTCATCATTTTGTTCAAGAGGGATTTCACTGGTTTCTGCATGTGCATCCACTGAACAATGTTCTCCTGCAGTAGGACCCAATTGATCTGCCAAATATAATAACATGAGATTTATGAGATGAGAGAGCAAGATAGATTCCATCATATTAGAAAATCAGAATATAACTATTCTGCATGCTTCTACCTCTGTCAGATTACCCATACTACAGTACTACACATATTTCTAAAATCAAAACTATATTTCTCCAACATGTCACCCATGTTTGATTACAACTCTACATATAAGAATGGCTTAGTTCCACTTAAGCCGTGACTTGACATAAAAAGACATATTTACCTTTATTACTTACCAACCAAAATTCTTAACTGCATACTTTGGACAACTACTTGCTGTCAAGCATTCACTTTAAGATCCACTTACTCAATCTAAACAACTAAACTGAAAAGAAAAGCTCAATATTTTAAACACACAACTAATACTTCGTGTAATAACAAAAAAAAAAGTAACCCCTTTAACTCTCTCTTTTTCTTCACACCCAAAGCTGTCCATTAGAACCCAAATATGGTCCCAATGAAGGCTTTGTGCCCATTACGCTCTTCCTTGGCTATGGTCCCAGAATTAGCTGATATTTTTCAAGTAATGGCTGCTTCATCAACATCTGGAGGCTTGGTTTTTCTAGTTTCCAGCGCGATTGATAGGTTATGAGTAAAAGTCCTAAAGAATGTTTGACTCAATCATCCAACTCAGGTTCCAATTCAACTGTTCATCTCTATGGTATATACGATGTGCATTGTCTGGCAAATGTAGTTTGACTTTAATGTGATACTCAAATCACTAACAATACTAAGGATAGGGATCACAGATTTGTTAATATCTATGAAAATTTTCACGTAAATGGAGTAAAGGAAGAATGAGCACAATTGACATACCTAACTGACTGTCACCGCAATGTGGTGGGTCCACAGTTAGACCTTCAACAATGAGCTCAGGCTGTATGGAAGTCATTGCTTCCTGCAGCACATCTTCTACCTGCATACAACTAAAACTCAGCCTTATCCGAACTAAATGGGGTCGGCATACAACATCTTCTACCTACATCTTGCGTTAAAATATCAAAATCTATGACTATATGGCAGGAAAGCACAAGTTCTGACATGTCCAAAGGCCCTCACCTTGTCCTCAGAGCCACCTTCAGATCCATTTGACCTGACATCTGTACTTGTATCATGTCCATTTGAGTTTTCATCAACCGGCCTATCCAATGAAGAAGCCAAAGATTCTATCACCTCCTTTCCTGAAATCACACTATTGGCTGCATCGTTGACCTCCTTTCCTACCAACTGTGACCGCAGTTCACCAGAACTCAATCCCTGTCCATCAACCCCTGAAGGGGTATGGTTACAAGCATCAAGGTGATCGGTAAAAGCATATGGTGGAACAGCTTGTTTGCCAATGCCTTCAACACTAAAGGAATGTCTAGCTCGCGAGGTATCACTACCAAGGGCAGAGAATGGACCACTTGTTGAACTCATGCGTGAAATGCGCCTCTGTAAGAAAGATAATGATGCAAGCGGACTCTTTTGTGGCGTAGGTGAAGCCTGTGGACAAGCTGAGACTCCTAGAAGCTTCCTATGTTCTTCAGATGTTTTGCTGTCTGCCCTCCTAATTGTATTATGTATATCTGTCAGCGCCTTTCTTGGCTTCGCTAACTGCTCCACTGGTGCCTCAAGATCATTTCTTATGATAGAGTCCAAGCCAGGGAGAGTTAATTTGTCCAAATTGATTGGTTTAAACTGCAAGCGTTCCTGCAGGAAAGCAACCACTCCATTCTCATCTAGGTCCATACAGTCAGCGGACAGAAATTCATCCAAACACTTCCCAACTCTCTCCTCCGTCAGAGCTATTGAATCTGTTCACCAAATAATTCAAGACATCAAGAGAAAGAGAGGGTAAAACAAAAATTAAAATGAGAAAAGAACAAAGAATAATATGATTTCCCAATGGTTGTTGATCAAAACCTTCTTCTTGAGTGCCATCAACTTGTTCAACCCCAGATATTTTCCTTTCCTCTGGTACCCCATGCTGATCTGTTGTTTCTGGGTCAGAAATATACTTAGATGGACTAGAAATGCTCATTTCAAAAATTCCTTGTGAAGATACAATTCTCTCGACATCCTCAGAATACGACAACGAAGAATGATGTTTATAACTTGCTCTCTTCCTGCATCAAAGACAATAAGGGATAAACAGATTGATGTGATGGTTATATGCATAAAGGAATTAAGCAACACATATGCAGATGAAAAGTAGTAATGATACCCCAACAGTCCAGGTCGACGGTTCCTTCTTGTTTCAGTCGAATTATGCTGATCTGAATCGATCATAGCATCACCTCTCTGTTTCCGTAATTCCATTTTGGCATCTAAGGCCCCATGAAAATATATTATTTCATTGGAAATTATAAAAAATTACTGTACATACTTGGAAGACAAATTTTAAAGATAGATGAAAACGAAGAATTACTTTCAAGCTTCTCATGTGCTAAGAAGTATTCCCCTGGGTCTTCCAATTGATCGATGTTTAAACTTGGATTCACATCAAGAGATGGCTGACTGTCAAACAGCAATGTCATAGTTTAGTTTCTCTTTTTTATTTTCTTCCAATTCCCACAATATGTAATCCTCAAATCAAATTCATCTACTAGTAAAAGTAAAAGCTTTCCTTGCCTTGTCATAGGCTTCAAAGAAAACCGAGCTCGCTTACGATTCAAGGCTGGCCTTCTTTCTGGGGGACGCTCATTACCCTTTGCAGCAGCTGCTGCTCCAACTTTGTCTTTTGATGCCATTTGGAAAGGTAAGTTGGAATTTGGAACTTCCGAATTAATTCTTAAAATGTTATTTGCCTGTTCCAGAAGCTTATTTGGACTTCTTAGTGCCTGCATTAAACAAGAACTTCAAAAGACCATCCCCAGTGGTTTTATCTTCATGTTGCTCTTCTGCAGCCTAAGCGAATATGAACAGTTTCTGGCAATTAAAAACAGATATATTTTCCATTTCTTTTCTATGGATAAGCATGGAGCATGGCAACACCTCCAAATCTTACCAAAGTACAAGACTACAAGGGTTTTACAATCATATCCCACGGCATCCTTATTCAAAAGCCAATATAAGTCACAATATGTGTTTTGTCGAATTAATAAGTTATGGGTACTCAACATCACTTACCTAAACTACAGAAAACCTAGATTTTAACTCAACAGATGTATGAACCCTAACGAACTGTTTAACTCAATCATCAACCAGTTACCATATTCACATAACAAGAAAAGAAATTACTACAAAATGCATTATTCATAAACAAGGCACCTTCTTCTTCTCAAACTAAACTTTCAACTATAATTTCACAACTCAATGCATCGAAACCTTCTCAAACCAACAATTCTTGAAAGTACAATCAGATTTTCTGAAAACCAACTGAAAACCGACGTAGAAATTAAAAAGATAAAAAGGTAAAAAGAAAGGATAGAAGCAAATGCACCATGGATTTGAGATAACTGTGAACAGATTCCAAGCCGGACTGCAGTGAATCATCTGTAGCTTTCGTAAAATCCCCAAATGTTCGAGGAAATAAAGAGAAAGTAGACCGGTCGAGTAACGGATCGACCAGATTGGAATCCTGAAGCTCCTCCACCATCATCCTCCGTAGCGATTTTAAATTAGTTCGGCCGAAAACATCGACTGAGTGAGAGAACTGAGAAGAAGCCTAGGGAAATAGAGGAAGCCAGGAAGGGACTCTCGTCATTTTCCAAAATTTGTCAAAGCGGGATGGAGCGAGTGTTACTCATGTACCGTAGTAGCTGCTGTACCATAGTATTGGACTAGTAACGGCTTGGTTTAGTGTATCGTGTGCTATCATTTTAAATTGCCCATCATTTTCCCGCCTTGGTCTCGTCTATGACTTCCCCTATTGGTTGGCACCATTGTTCTATGTATCGGTATCAGATATCGTATCCTAACTAATCCATATTGATTATCAGTTTTGCTTCATGGGTAAATCATAAAGAAAATATACATTTTTTTTTTTAAGGATAAAAGTGATCGATAAAACCTGATCTGGATCAGTATAAGCGGTTGTCGATACCAATAACGATAACAAAAACCTTGCTTGGCATTGCTCCCTAAATAAAGTCCCCTTGCGACATCTAAATAAGGTACTTCGATTAAACCACTATACATCATTTCTAGTTTTCCAAGAATTTTGTGGCCTTCATGGCCCTATGCCCCTATCTTGGCCCCTCTTTGGGTTGTAACTTGTAAGAACCTTTGCATCAAATATAATTGTGAAGCACGATTAGAGTTCCAAGTTATGTTATAAAATCATGATAATAAATTTTACTTTTAATTTTAAATCAATTTCACTTGCCTTCTTTTCTGTTTCTTGTACTTGCAACCACGCTCCTCGTATCAAGTCCGTTTGCGGCATCTGAAAAATGCACTTCTATTAAAACACTATACATCATTTATGATTTTTCAACATATATATTTTGGACAAAAGGTCGATATCTCATTGCTTAGGAAAATCATATGTATGAAATTTTTGCATTTCACAAGGGGTATATCAATAATTTTATGCACTATTATGTATAGGCACAAGTGTCACAAGATCTAACAGCTTTCTTTTTCTTAAAGATAATCCATCATAGTAAGATGAAAGCCACGCTTAATTGAACACTATGATTCTTAATATAGAATCGTGCAAGCTTATTGATTGTACGTTTTTTAGCAACTGCAAGTTTATCTTGAACCAAAATGTCATAAGATTTTCTTAGATCCCATGAAGGAAAAACGCGATCAACTTTTTTGCCATTATCTTATTTCCATGAGTTATTTCTTTGAATGACATTTAACTTCTTGAAAACTTGTTTTTCTTTTACTTTTGCTTTAAATAGCATAGGAGATAACTTTTGGGCTCTCTCTCTTATCTATATGATTCCTCATGTATGTCATGCATGCGTATTAACATTTTCAACTACTATTGTGAACCGTGTGAGTTCTTCTTCTTCTTCTAGTAGATTCTAGTAGATTATAGAATCATCCTTGGTGAATTTTGTGAGTCCGTCCAAATGGTTTGTATTGTCCATTATAGCCATGATGATTTCTCATGCCTTACACATTCTTATAGTTAAGACTTCTACCTCCTGTCCTGTCATCGTAATGTTGCATTCCACTAGAATAATATATGTTTTTTTACCAAAAACCCATGCACCCCTCTTGATTCTTTTACGGAGTGGGAAGAAACCACTGCTTAAATTAATATTATACGATAATTTAATTTGGGTAATGATGGAGAAGATTGATGAGATAGATCAACAACATTTGGATACTAAATATTAGTAGAAGTAGTCCATATGGAGTCATCGAGATTCAAATCAACAATCCAAAGGTGTACATGTGCTGAAATTGAGAGTGGGTTGGATTTGACTCGTCTCCAATTCCTACATATCCAATTCCCTTCAAAGTCCACTTATTCCAACGGCACCTGTTCTTTAAAAGATCCAATGGTTGCTACATCATAGAAACCTGAAATCTAAAACCGCTAAACCTTTGCAAAACCAAACCATAAACCATCTTCCTTTTTTCGATACTCACGCCAAACCCAATACCGTCCCTCCCCAAAACACTCTTTCACTAAAAATCCCTAAGAAGGAATGAAGTAGGGAGAAGTAGGGAAAAGAAGATTAGAAGATCATAAGAATTGGGTATCTGTTTGGGGTACCCGATTCCCTCACACGACTGAATCCACATTGCAGCCATGAACGTAGGCCATCGGTTATTGATGAACTTGTTAAACCTATCCTGTAACAGTGCATTTTTTTCCCAAGCAAGCTAAACCCATAAGCCTAGAAGTTCTCTTCCTTTTTATCTCTTCTCGATGGGAAATATTGAATTGTAAGATCAACGAACTACAGAGAAAAAAATGATTACTTCTATTTCTTTATTGGGAAAAACTACCCCTTAAAACAAAAAGTCAAAATTTGTAAGAGGATTTTGGATTCTATGATATGGCTAAGAATGAGAGGCATCTCTTCCTAGAATCGTGAACTGGATTTGATTTCAAGTTATAGTGGGAAGATTCAAGATGTTGAAAGATGAACATTCGATCAATCAATTATTGTTGAAACACCTCAAACTCTTCTACAACAATTTGGGATTTTAAGTTTTTGAACAATTATTATTCTTGAATCGTTATTGATGACCTCTTCGGATTTTTTCGAACAAGTTGAATCAAATAGTAATATTAAATATATAAATAAAAGGTTTTGGTAGGATTTAGACTTCTTCTTAGTCGATTGAGTCGTCTTATAGATTGCTTTTCGTTTACTTGGATCATATAAATAGTCTTCGTTTTCAGAAACCATCTTCTCTCTTCTATACCTCCTGCTTCATTTTCTTTCGATCTTCTTCTTTATTTTTCAGATCTTATTCTCCCTGCTTCGTTCCTTGTTAGGGATTTTTAGTGAAAGAGTGTTTTGGTGAGAGACGTTTTTGGGTTTTGGGCTTTGGGGTGTGAATATCGAAAAAAGGAAGGTGGGTTATGTCTTAGTTTTGCAAAAAGGTTAAGCGGTTTTAGATTTTAGGTTTTTATGATATAGCAACCATTGGATATTTTGGAGGACATGTGTCGCTAGATTAAGTGGAATTGGAAGGGAATTGGAGAAGAGCCAAAGCCGAGTGGGTTTGGCTTGCCCACTTCAACCACAACATCGTTCTATGAGATCATAGAAAATATAAAATAATAATCAAAACACTAAATACTCATTATTTATCAAGACTAGATAACAATTTTGAGCGTAACAAATATAGTACAAGAGATTGAAGAGATGAGCAAGGTAGAGATTATATTATTTCATTTGGTAATTTCTATTTGTGTTGAAATTTGAAGTGTAAGTAGAAGACCTTGGGGTATTCCAACAACAAACTTAGGGCCCGTTTGATAACGTTTCTGCCGTTTCTGTTTCAAGAAACGGCAGAAACATAAATTTCCGTTTTCAGAAACAGAAACGGAATTGAAGGTGTTTGATAAGTCATGTTTTTAGAAGTCGATGGTAACTAGTGAAAGAATTGCCACAAGTCGTTTCCAGAAACGGCGAAACAAGTTGAACTTGTTTCGCCTGGGTCGTTTCTTGAATCATAAATAAGTAAAAATTTCTATTTCTATTTCTAAAAATAAGTGAAATGGAACAGTTTTATCAAACGTTTTTTGCTCTGTTTCTGTTGTTTCTGGAAACAGAAACGACAGAAACGCGTTTCTTGAAACGTTATCAAATGGACCCTTAGTCTTATCCCAATTTAATGGAGTCGGCTACATTGTTCATAATAAAAAATAAAATGGGTAAAGATCGAGAGATATAAATAAAAATATAAAAGAGAAGAAAATTGCAAGATGAAAATAAAAAGAATTTGGACAACCTGGCAAGTTGGCAGAAGCATAGCTAAATTGTCACGAGGCTGATATTTATTATATATATATATTTTTTTTTGTGTGTGTGAAAGAAGGCTGTCTTAGATGAGTCCCATTAAAACCAAAATCCATGTGACCTTAGCATATTCCGGTAGAGCTCCCTTTTAGGAACCCATGGTTCTAATAATTGGTATTAAATTTGGTATATCGACCGATCTAAAATGGAATTGGCTAAGTCTTTCCCAATACGACCTAATTCCAGCGGATCCATTTCGATATCGATACCAACATTTATACACCTTCGTGGGAAGAGGGCTCCTTTAATCATTTTCTCCATCATCCAAATAATAAGTTGGGAGAGAGTTGCCTATAGGGTAGTGTGACCTCTACAATAGTGCATTAGCCAATGGAAGCACTAGTAGAAGCATTAATAAGGATGAGATTTCTACATTTCATGAGGGATGGGTATCATTTTGCCACCCACACCCCATTGGAGTGATAATTGTCTGTCGCGAGCACTGTGGTGCAATGAGCATCGGATGGTTGAGACGACATCGAGGCATCTAGGAGTTGGGGTCACCCCAATGTCATCTCGACCATCCGATGCTCACTGCATTGCCGCACTCGCGACAAAGGATGTTTTCATCACCCCATTGTGACTCAGCGCTGGGGTCACGCTACATTTTAGGTTACAGTCTAAAGCGGTTGACGGTAATTGACAGAAACTAGAAAGGGGGTTATTTGAAAATACATCAAACTCGAGGTCCTAAGCTAAAATCCACATTTTGGAAAAATACAGAAACCACGTCTAGGAAGGTGTCTCGACTTTGTTGAGTTACCGACTGAGAAGGAAGAACAATGCCCATCCTGCTGCACAGGTATTTCTATTTCTGTTTTAAATTTCTTTTGAGTTTATTCATTTATTTTTACAACTCTATGAACTGTAATCTCCACAGCCACCATGATTTCGATGAAAACCACTCTCATCAGTCCATGCATGTCATTGCAGAAGAAACACAAACTGCTTAATTTGATTCATTGTCGCATTTTCCAAGTTATATGCAAAATCACGATCAACTAAAATGTCTCTCAAAACGAATAAAAGTTTTTTTTTTTTTTTGGGGTCTCGAACCCTAATTAGTTTTCCATCAACTGATCAATGTTCTTCATGTTAACACAAACGCCTCTGACATTTATGATGATTTTTCCATCGAATTGGGCATTTTTTATTTATTTATTCATTTAATATAATGGTGTGACTCTGAATATATAACCATTTTGGTTGCTCTTTTTTTTTTTTTTTCGGTGGAATTTATTTATGTTAAAGGACTACGGCAGCCAATTCTTATTTGGCGAGGATTGTCTGCGATCCTCTGTTATGTCAGTTTAGTTTTTCTAAGAGAGCCCAATTTTGATTAATGAATGCAGTTTCCGTGAAGTGAAGCAAAGTAAGGTCTTTTTGAGAACCGAAAGAGTTGGCAGGAAATTCGTTCCCTATATATATATTTATTTATTTTTTAAATTCCAGTGTTGTATGGGCACTGAGGATAAGTTAGATGATATGTGCCATGTCTCTGCCCGGATTTAGTGACAGAGAAGGGTTGGTTTCAGCTCATTAATCCTTGAAACCCTGTTGATGTTGATGTTATTGTGCATGTTGTTATTGTCGTATTATTTATAACCCTAAGTTCCCCCACCCCCCATCCTGTTTCTATGGTTGGATTGTTAATTTAATCCTACAAAATTGGTCATTAAAGAAACAAGGTCCAGTGAAGCTTAGAAGTTTGTTTGTGCAACGTTCTCAAAGTGGTAATTGAGGTAGCCAATAATTTTGCTGAGTAGGGTATTGGCTAATCCAGATGAATGTAACCACATTTTATTAACTTAAGAAAATATCGATGCAGTGGCAAGGTTGCTCCATTGTGACCTAGTGGTTGCGGGTTTGAGTTGGGAAACAGCCTCTCCTCGAAGCGGAGGTAAGGCTGTGTACATAAGTACATTATGACCCTTAAAGAATAGGGTATTTCTAATTGTATCGAATTACTTTTCTGCCATGGTGCACTTATTTAGTGGTTCTAGTCATTCTATTTTCCCTTCCCCTCCCCCTTCTTTTAGAACTAAGATAAATTTCAGATTTTCATTGTCCTTTTAGTTGCACCTATTGTTTACTAAATCTAGTGGACTTTTTTTTTTTCCCATTCATAACACTTAAATTGCTCTGCTTGTTTTTATGCAGGGCAGACTAAAAAATCTTGCTTGGTTTGTGAGTGAAAACCGTATCCATTCAACAACAGCCCAACGAGGGTTATCTTTCAGTAAAATATTATTGATCTTGATGTAACTGACAACATCATCTTCAGTTGTCTTTCTAATTTCTAGAACTTTGTGGATATTATCATGTCTGATTCAAAATCAAGCCAGAGTGATGGTGCTAATAAGACTACAGGTCGAAATCTTCCCTCATGGATGGGCTCTGGGGGTCATGGGAATAAATCCCATGATAAGAAGCCAGTTGATGTTAGTACCGAAAGGAAATATAATGACCGCAAGAACTCAAAGGAGACCAGGTGCAGAGACAAGTCAGAAAATGGGGGTGAAGCTACTTCCAGTACTATGAGCTTCTCAAAACTTATGGTACCGTGGAGATAATAGCTATTAGAAATAACTTCTGTACTTGGAGCTGCAATATTTTAATCTGTCTATTATTATTATTATTATTTTTTTGTTATTAGGCAGAGTTTAAATTAGACTTTTGTTTGGGCAGGAAGGGGTTGTCTTTGTGTTGTCAGGGCTTGCTAATCCCGAGCGCAGCATATTGCGATCACAAGCACTGGAAATGGGAGCAAAATATCAGCCTGACTGGAACTCAAGTTGCACTCTTCTTGTTTGTGCATTTCCTAATACTCCAAAGTTTCAACAAGTTGAGGCAGACAGTGGAACTATTGTTTCAAAGGTTGTTATTTTCGGTTTTCAGTTGTTATCTTCTGAATACAAGGGTTTCTAGAGAGGTTTCCTATTAACTTTTATGGGATAGGATACTGAAAGATGGGCAATGTTCATTAGTAGGATAGATGATCGACTCATTTACTTACCATTTGTCTAAGACAGGCTATTTTTTAATTATTAGCCCTCGTAGAGGTGGCACTCAGCTCCAGGGCTTAGCCTTATAGTTTATTTGCTTTCTTTTTCTTCTTTTCAAACTTACTTTGTGGCAACTTCAGGCTGGAAACTCTAGCTAAATATCTGATTGGTTAAATTTTGTTTGCTCCAGGATTGGATATCAGAGTGTCATAACCAGAAAAAGCTTGTTGCGATTGAAAGCTACCTCATGCATGCTGGAAAACCATGGCGAAGGAATACTGCATGCCCTGGGTCTCGCCAAGGTAATATAAATTTAAAAAACTTTTGTCTTTGTTTCCCCATATGATCTGCACTGGGGAAAATGATTTGGATGCCATTTTCCACATAATGCACGAACTTATATTTTGTCCCTGTAGAAATTGAAAATTGTGCTTTTAGGTGATGAATGAGAGATGTCTTGCTTGGAAGGTTGAGCTGAGATGTGATTTTGGAAAGAGTCTTAAATTTTATAAAAATGTTTGAGCATTTCAAACACTAGGATAAAAAATGAGTTGTAGGGAAAAATCTCCATGGTCTTTATGCTCCAAAATGAAGGTTCTAACTAGTTGGAACCGCAGTGGTTTTTTTTTTTTTTTTTTTTTTTTAATCTTGAAATGATTCTGCTTCTCAAACATGAATGCTGAAGTGCCTACAGTGACAGAATCAATAAAGTAAGATGAAGGATATATATAGATGTTATAAGCATGAAATTATTAGGATATTAACTGGGCTGAAGTTGTTATTCTGTGGTTGGGGGATACTCCTCTAAGATGACCCATAAATGTGGTTGGGTCCTGATTATTATTGTACATCTGTCCGGCTGAATTGGGTCAAAACAGGTGCGAATTACTTGCTTTAGTGTATGATTAATATGATATGTGTGTAGTCAATTTGATGTAGGGGTTCCTAGGTGACTAGGTTTCCTACAAGATTAGCTAACTAGGTAGGGTAAACTTCAAGGGACTTGGGTTAGGCAGGATAAGGGAAACTCAGTAAACAAGATTGACATGCATAATAAAGTGAGACTAATGAGCAATGTAACATAGAGCAATAATAGTTTAAGAAGAAAAACACATGAACTCACTTAAGCGTCTAGGGGGAATATGGGGTAGGGAACATAACAGCAAGCAAAGTTAGGTTTTAACACTAGTCTATTAAGCACCCAATATAGATAAGAATCCCATGTTATATGTTCCAAAACCAGTCATGCTTGTAATGAGAAAATCAGCAACTTCTAAGGTAAAAACAGTAGGTAAATAAAGGTCAAACAATGGGCTAAAGGGAGGGTTTAATGGAAGAGGATGAAACAAATAACAAGGTAACAATGGGGGGAATGGGAAGGATCAGTTCACTACTTACCTGTCCAAGTCAGAGGAGTAAAGAAGAACTCAAGGTCCTCCAAGATAAGAGGTGCAGTCTACCTGATTTGGCAAGGGAAAACAGTCCAGATTGGTGGTGTCGTATTCAGCAGCAGCCCGATTATTGAAGAGGAGATCAGCAGCAGCCTAGTTATTGACGAAGAGAACAGCAGCAGCCCAGTTATTGAAGAGGAGGTCTGCAGCAGCCTAGGTGAGGATCTATCCAATGAGCATGACCTTCAGTTGTTGCAAACAGTGACTGCAATAGTGCAGTGGCAGCAGCAGAGAGTAAACAGCAGCAGTGGCAGAGAAAAGAATGGAAGAGAGAGGGAGGCGAGACAAGAGAGAACCGAAAGAGAGAATGAGATCGAGAAAGGGGGGAAATAGTTAGAGGCGAGAGAGAGAGGAATCGTGAGAGAGGGGCCACAACTCCTTTGTGCTTTTCATTCAAATTCATTAACTAAAAACAATGGCCAATGGCCTTATACTTAAATAAAATAAAACTTCCAAAAATAAAAAAAGATATTTAGAAACTCAATTGCTTGAAATAAAAAAACTACCTAATAGACCAATAGAAAGAAGTCCTAGTTTCCTAATTATGTAAAACAATCAAATAACACTAGAATTAAAGCAAAGTACTATAATCAAATAAGATTTGGTGGGGTTCACAAGATCTGTTGAATGGGAGGACAAGGGGGGTTGAACCCAGCACTGGAAGGCTGGTTCGACTCCTCTCTTTCCTTCTTCTTGCTTGTTTCTTCTAATCCTCCAACCACAAAGATGGATCTAGCTAGGTCTTCTTCTTTCGACTGTACATCTTGATGTCCCCATTAACTCTCCTTGGCTTTGAAGAATTCACCTCCGGTGAATTATGGCTCTGGTAGTACTCAAGCAGGCTTGGGTTGAGTTGTTGGATTTTTTGCAATGTGATAGAGGTGTTGTCAATCTCCGGTCGCCCACGCCACTTGACCAAAAACTCTCTAAAACCTCCTCTGTGTGTAGACACAATCTTCTCATCAAGGATTTCTTAAACTTCTTCAATCCTTCTCGTGACCTTAGGCATAGGTGGTAATGAGGTGGGGGGAAGTGGTTGGTTTAGTTCAGTAGTCTCATCCATAGTGAAGGGGAAGTCTTTAAAGTCATCAGGATAAAAAGGGGTAATGGTAGAGGTACCATGGTATGGGAGAAAGTCTTCAACATTGAAAATATTACTAATTTCCATGCTAGCTGGCAGGTCAAGAATATATGCATTCGCACTTATCCTCTTGAGTACTGTGAACGGACCTGTGCTACGAGTATGTAGCTTGCTCGCTTTTCCCCTAACAAAACGTTGCGGCTTAATTCTAACCATCACCATATCGCCCTCTTGAAACTCTTATAGCCTTTTGTGCATATCTGCCTTCGACTTATATTGCTCGTTGCTCAGTGCTATCTGTCTTCTTATACCTGCATGCAAATCATGTATATGTTGAGCAAAAGGCTCAGCTGACGGGGATGTCCCAGAACTTGACACAACTGGGATAAGGTCTATGGGTGCTCGGGGTTGGTATCCTGAACAAATCTCAAAGGGGGACAAACCAGTGGTACGATTCTTAGAACTATTATATGCAAACTCGGCCTGGCTAAGGACTCGATCCCAACTGGTAAGGTGTTCTCATATGAGGCAACGCAACAAGTTTCCTAAACTCCTATTGACAACCTCAGTCTGGCCATCAGTCTGAGGGTGGAAAGCTGAAGAGAAGCGGAGCTTAGTGCCCATCATCTGCTATAGGGTCCTCCAAAAATGACTGGTGAACTTAACATCCCTATTGGACACTATGGTGAGGGGTAACCCATGGTACTTGATAACCTTGTTGAAGAAAAGTTTGGCTACTATGGACGCATCAGAGGTTTTAGAGCATGGGATAAAATGGGCCATCTTCGAGAAGCGATCTACAACCACATAAACAGAATCATGGCCTCTCAAAGTTTTTGGTAGACCAAGCACGAAGTCCATGCTAAGATCCTGCTAAGGGGAATGGGGAACGGGTAGGGGAGTGTATAAACCCGTGTTCTGCTTTTGTTGTTTGGCAGTCTGGCATGTCCTACACTGACTCACAATTCTAGCAACATCCCTCTTCAGTCCTGGCCAAAAGAATCAGTCCTCAACGAGGTTGATGGTCTTATCTCGACCGAAATGGCCAGCGACTCCTGCAACATGCAATTCCCAGATCAGGAAATCTCAGAGTGAAGTCCTGGGAATGCACAACTTGCTTCCTTTAAAAAGGAAACCCTCCCGAAGTAGGTAGTCTGAGCGACTGACAAGGTTACCTCCACTTAAGGAAGTGAACGGCTCACTAAAATCAGGACAGGTGAGGTACTGATCCTTGACCCGCTCAAATCCTACAACCTCTACACTTATGGTCTGGAGCAACACACTAGCCCGGCTACTAGTATTTGTGTGACTGAGGAACATGTTCACCCGGCTAAGTGCATCTGCAGCGGTATTCTCTACACCAGGTCTATGCTTAAGTACAAAGGTGTACTCTTGGAGAAACTCGACCCACTTAGGATGTCTCTGGTTTAGTTTCTTTTGGGCACTCAGGTATCTCAGAGCCTGGTGATCAGAGAATTGCACGAATTCTTGCGGTAGAAGGTAATGTCGCCAATAGCACAATGATTGGACAACCGCATAGAATTCTTTGTCATATGTGGAATATCGTTGCCTTCCTTCATTAAGCTTCTCACTAAAGTAGGCAACATGGTGTCCTTCTTGCCCTAGGATGCCACCTATTCTAATGCCAGATGCATCATAGTTTACTTCGAAGACCTTAGAGAAATCTGAGAGGCGCAGGACTGGGGCCTCGGTTATAAGCTTTTTAATCTCATTAAAGGCCTTCGTAGCATTCTTAGTCCATTGAAACTCCTTTTTTATGCAATCCGTGATAGGAGACATAATGGAACTAAACCGGTAAATGAACCTCCTGTAGAAGGTGGTTAAGCCATGAAAACTTCATACTTCATGGACATTAGTTGGCTTAGGCCACTCTACAATCGCTCTCACTTTCCCAGGGTCAGCAGACACTCCTTGGGCTGAAACAACAAACACTAAGAAGATGACTTGATCACTCATGAAGGTGCACTTCTTGAGGTTGACATAGAGTTTCTCTTGTAAGAGCACATGAAAAACCTTCTGTAAGTGATCCAGGTGGGAAGACGGGGTCTTACTATAGATGAGAATGTCATCAAAGTAAACCACTAGGAACTTGCCAATGAATGGTTGAAGCACTTGATTCATTATCCTCATGAAGGTGCTAAGTGCATTTGACATGCCAAAAGGCATGACTAACCACTCAAAAAGGCCATCCTTCGTCTTGAAGGTTATCTTCCACTCATCTCCAGGCCTAACCCGAATTTGGTGGTATCCGCTCTTGAGATCAATCTTCGAGAAGATCGATGAGTTGGCCATCATATCCAATATGTCATCAAGCCTAGGGTTAGGGAATCTATACTTGACAGTGATCTTATTGATGGCTCTACTATCAACACACATACGTCAGGTGCCATATTTCTTTGACGTGAGCAAGGCAGGTACTGCACACGGGCTAAGGCTCTCCCTAATGAATCCCTTCTGTAATAATTCATCCCCTTGCCGCTTGAGTTTGGCATGCTCTTTGGGATTCATTCGGTAATGGGGTAAGTTCGGGAGAGAGGACCCTGGAACTAAGTCAATAGCGTGCTGGATGTCATGCATCGGCGGTAATTCATCAGGTAGTTCCTCCGGGAATTACCTCTCAAATTTCTTCAACAAGGGCTGTACTTCTCTAGGAGCCTCAGTAAATAGGCGTGACCTATCAGTATTACTCTGTACGGCAACTAGAGCAAATCGCCCCTGACTCTTGACACTCTCCTTCAAATTGTTGTTGATTTAGAACATTGAGTGTTTTGGTGGGGGTGTGTTTGGATGTACTCCCCTTGTGTTCTGGAACCCGTACTTCCTTAGGGGCACTGGGGGTCAGCCTAATTTTCTTCCTTTTGAACTCAAAGACATAGGTGTTAGACTTCCCATAATTGGTGACATCCTGGTCATATAACCAGGGTCTACCTAGGATGATGTGGGCAACATTCATCTCTAGGACATCACACCACATTCGATCCTCATATCCTGCAAAGTGTAGGGGAACTAGACACCTCAGATTAACGGGGATGGTGGACTGATCTACCCAGGCAACCTTGTAAGGCTTGGGGTGGGGTTCAGGTTTGAGGCCCATTTGAGCAACAACGCTCTTGGCGACCACATTCATGCAACTCCTTCTGTTTATGGTGACGCGATAGTTCTTGCCTTGATGACATGTGTAGGTGATGAAAATGTTAGTTCGCCACTAATCATCGCTACTCCTAGGTTGTGAGACTGTGCATTGCACAATACCGAGCTTGAGGTCACCGGCCTTCTCGGCGTCCTCATCAGATATGGTCTCATTTGGTCTATGGTCCTCATACTCATGGTCCTGAAGACCCTCTTGGTCACCTTCTTCAGGAGTATGCTCTCCCACATAAAGATTCCTATTGGGACACTCTCTGGAGAAGTGACCAAACCCGCGACACTTGAAGCACTGTTGTTGCCCACTACTTTCAGGTGATTCTCCCAAAATTCCTTTACCCCTGTTGTTAAATTGACGCTGTGGTGCAGCAGGGGGTTTTGGGAATCCGGTTGAGCCTTGGGGTGGTTTTCTAAATTAGGACTCGCTAGCTTAAAAGCTCTTCCTCTGAGAATTAAGTTCTCATAGAGGATTCCACCTCAAGGGCTATCCTGAAGGCCTATAGAACGTCTCGCACTAGGTGGGGTGCCATACGAGACTGAATTTCGGAGTTGAGCCCGATAAGGAATCTGGATAGTGTCTGCTCAACATCTTCCCGAATACGGCTTCTAATTTTCAGTTCATTGAACTTGCTCATGTATTCGGTCACAATCAACTTTCTTTGCTTCAGGGTATTCATTTCATTTAACAACTGGAGCCTATAAGTGATAGGCAAAAATTCCCTTTTGAGCCTCTCTTGCATTTCTACCCAGGTGGTGATTGGTTCAAGTCCTAGGTGGTTCTCTTGGTACTTTAGGTCTATCCAGAAGTCCTGAGCGGCTCTGTTAAGCTTGAACTTAGCAAATCGGTAGCGGACTTCCTTTGGCATATCGCAGAAATCGAAGTACCTATCCATCTGCTTGATCCAATCCAGAAGGATCCTAGCATCAATCTGACCATCATAGGTAGGGGCATCTACCTTAATCATCCGTCTAACATCAAAGCCCCTATCATGATGCTCATAACCCTCATCATCTCCATATTGGGTATGGTGTCTTGACGGTGGTCCTCGACCCCTACCTCGACCTCTGCCACACCCTAGGCCTTGGAAGTTATCCCCTATCTGGTCATAACCATCCGTGTGGTTATTCTCGTTCACTTCCTCAAGGTTAAGGTCTCTGTCCCTAGGTTCAGTGCCAGTTGTGTTACGACCTTGCCGTCCATTAGGGTTTTGGGCACTTGTCTCGAGGGCAGCCAACTTATCGGTAAGGGTTTGGAGATGGGAAGCCTGTGTCTCTTGTACAACTTGGTTAGCTTGGAGGGTAGCTTGGATGGCTTTCATGAATTCAGCCAACTGCTCAGGTTTGGTGGAGGTGCTAGGAGGGTCAGACATGTTCTGGTATGCTCTACCACTACGAGTGGACGTAAGGAGCTGGGCAGCCAAGGTACAGTTGCCACCAAAGACTCAAGGTCTACTCAGAATCTCCAATTGAGATAGGTAGTTAGCACTCTCAATCTTGAGGTCAGAAATCTCCCTCTCAAGTATGTGCTTTTGGAGGGAATAGCGTCCAATGCTATTTGGTCCTGCCAATCTAAGGAAGAAAAGGGTGTCCTCTAACCTATAGTAACGCTCTCTTAACTCAGACTCGACTAATGATAGATTGTGACGGAGGCTAAACCTCAAGTGGTAAGACATGTAAACAATGGACAGCAGTACCTAATCACCCTAAACCTAGATAAAACCATCCTCTAATGCCAAGATGATGTAGGGGTTCCTAGGTGACTAGGTTTCCTACAAGATTAGCTAACTAGGTAGGGTAAACTTCAAGGGACTTGGGTTAGGCAGGATAAGGGAAACTCAGCAAACAAGATTGACATGCATAATAAAGTGAGACTAATGAGCAATGTAACATAGAGCAATAATAGTTTAAGAAGAAAAACACATGAACTCACTCAAGCGTCAAGGGGGAATATGGGGTAGGGAACATAGCAGCAAGCAAAGTTAGGTTCTAATACTAGTCTATTAAGCACCCAAGATAGATAAGAATCCCATGTTATATGTTTCAAAATCAGTCATGCTTGTAATAAGAAAATCAGCAACTTCTAAGGTAAAAACAGTAGGTGAATAAAGGTCAAACAATGGGCCAAAGGGAGGGTTTAATGGAAGAGGATGAAACAAATAACAAGGAAACAATGGGGGGAATGGGAAGGTTCAGTTCACTACTTACCTACTGTCCAAGTCAGAGGAGTAAAGAAGAACTCAAGGTCCTCCAAGATAAGACGTGCAGTCTACCTGATTTGGCAAGGGAAAACAGTCCAGATTGGTGGTGTCGTATTCAGCAGCAGCCCGATTATTAAAGAGGGAATGAGCAGCAGCCCAGTTATTGACGAAGAGAACAGCAGTAGCCCAGTTATTGAAGAGGAGGTCTGCAGCAGCCCAGGTGGGGATCTATCCAAGGAGCATAACCTTCAGTTGTTGCAAACAGTGACTGCAATAGTGCAGCAGTAGAAGCAGAGAGTGAACAGCAGCAGCGGCAGAGAAAAGAATGGAAGAGAGAGGGAGGCGAGACAAGAGAGAACCGAAAGAGAGAAGGAGATCGAGAAAGGTGGGGGAAATAGTTAATGGCGAGAGAGAGGAATCGTGAGAGAGGGGCGACAGCTCCTTTGTGCTTTTCATTCAAATTCATTAACTAAAAACAACGGCCAATGGCCTTACACTTAAATAGAATAAAACTTCCAAAAATAAAAAAAGATATTTAGAAACTCAATTGCTTGAAATAAAAAAACTACCTAATAGACCAATAGAAAGAAGTCCTAGTTTCCTAATTATGTAAAACAATCAAATAACACTAGAATTAAGTAAAATACTATAATCAAATAAGATTTGGTGGGGTCCACAAGATCCGCTGAATGGGAGGACAAGGGGGGGTCGAACCCAGCGCTGGAAGGCTGGTTCGACAACTCTCTTTCCTTCTTCTTTCTTGTTTCTTCTAAGCCTCCAACCACAAAGATGGATCTGGTTGGGTCTTCTTCTTCTTTTGACTGTACACCTTGATGTCCCCATCACAATTGTTGATAGAATTTGATGTCGCAGCAGTGGCAAAGCATGTGTCTGATGAAACTATGGATGGTACAGTGTTCAACTCTAATGCTTGGCAATCAAAATTCCGTTCAGTCAATGCTTCAACCATTCTGGTCTCTGGTTTTACTGTCTGGTACTCTGGTTCCAAACTTCTGTTGACTAAGTCAACATTTTATAGTGGATCTGTTCACTCTAAGGAGTGGTCATGGGTTGACCAGTTCAACTTCCCAGGCTGTATGGGGTCCCAGATTATTGACGATGACTTATGATAATGTTTGATAGGCTGAAGGAACACTATGGTGTTATTAGAAGGAATTAGTATAATTACTGTAGCCTGGAGGGCTGCCATTTAAATCTTCCTAGTTTCCTGATGCAGGGTTCCAAAACCTAAGTTTTGGGTCATTGTGGGCCTTTTCAGATGAAAAAAATTCCCAAGTGAGTGGCAATTCTGTAATTATTCTGAAGTTCAGAATCCTTTATGAAGGAACAAACAGATTCAGGGATAAGATGGGCCATAAATTTAGAGGGCAAGGTCGTTTTGGAACTATAGATAAGATGGGGATAAAACAAAATGAAACTTTGTAAAAAAGAGCTTTTTGTAATAACCAAATAATATTTACTTTGGTGGAAATTTAAAACCTGGTTACCATCTGCCTCATGACACCACAGTAATGGCTGTAAACCTGAGTCTGATTGGAAAGAGAGAGATCTCTCAAACAACCGCAGACGAACCTGAGATTTTTGGTGATGGATCACAACTCATAGGTCTATCGATTCCAGTCGACAAGTATTCAAAACAACTAACGTAAATTTCTTTGTTTATGCCTGAAACTGAATCTGGTGGTACCGTAATAAACCAGGCGTGGGTATGAATTCGATCTCACAGCAGGAGAGGTTCTTTGGGGATGAAATTTTGGGGATCAAGTCGCCTAGGACAGAGTATCATTCGACCAATGTTTCAGACCAAAAAAATGAGTATTCAAGGAGTGCTATCAATTTGTGCTTAACCCAGATATACCACTGGTAGCAGGAACGAAGGGGAATTAGCAACCCAAAGTTAGAGAAACACAAGGAATAGTAGAAATAACAAAGGAGAAGAAATATAAGAAGAAGAGTAATAAAGGAGTAAGACAGATCTGGAATCAAGCAAAGAGAGGGAGAGAGAAACACTAAGCCACTATTCAAATCAATTCTGTTTCTTTTTCTGCAACAACTGATTACATATATAGGCGCTTAGAATCGAAATCGATTCCAACAACGAAACTTAAACTAGACGTAAACAAGGAAACTAAGTCAATCTCCTAATCGCAAGCAGCTTATTCAAATGAAATAAATTGCAAATTATAAAATAACTCAAAACTAAATACCTCTGTTGAACCAACAACCAGATTTGGACCTGTTTCTTGGGTCATATCAGTCCAGCCATGTGACAGCATCATTCTCTATCTAGATTAACATAATTCTAGCATGACGTGACTGTGTTCGATGTTTGATTGAATGTATGTATGAAATTTCCTTTTGTTGTGGTTTTGATTTTTAAGCCATTGTACTGAAGTACAGACGTGCATTATATTTTTCTGAAATTCATGAATGCTTGCAGATCAAGAAGCTACCCCACCTAGAAAAACTGAAAAGGAAGTCAAGAAAAGGTCAAGTCCAAAGCTAAGTGCATCTCCCAGGGGCAAGGTCATTATCCTATTACTGCTTATATATCATGTCTATGCCGAGTTTCATTTAATATATATATATATATATAGCACATGGACATGCATTTTCTTTTTGACAAGAATCATCCTCAGCTGATAGCAGGGTCCCCGTCACCCCAACTGATCAAGGCCTGAAACAGGTCTAAGTGTGAAATCTCTAATGGGTTCCTTGGGGACATGTATTTTACTATTTTTAAATTGGTATGGGTAGAATTTACTTCTGCTGATCTGTTCCTTTGTCATTAACAAGCAGGGAGGAGCTCCTAATTCGGTTAAAGATCACTTTTCCCCTTCTAATTTGAAAAAGTGGGCTACTGATGATTTAAAGAAAACCATCTCATGGCTTGAAAGTCAAGAAGAAAGAGTAAGTTGCTGTGTATTGGTTTTATATTGTTGAACTGCTCTTAGTAAGTTACTGTGTATTGGTCTTATATTGCTGCACTGCTGTTTTCCAGTTCCTTCATAATGCCAAACTATCAGTTTACCACATGACAACCATATTGATTATTGGCATGTCCCTTTCCAACTTCTCTATAGGAATCTTATTGCGGTTTATGAGGTTTCTTGTACCTTGTTGCTTCCAATGTTTCTGATGTAGATCTTCATGCCATTTCCATAGAAGGGTGGGCACTGCTCCCGGAACTGTGGGGTCTGGGGAGGTTGATAATATACATAACCTTACACCTGCTTCGCAGAGAGGCTGTTTCCCAAGGAGTGCATTGTCTGAAATGTTCATGGTTGTGGTCCATGATTTTTCTATTATTAAGATTTTAATCCCTTTCTTTTTGTTTTTTTACAGCCAGAGCCTAGTGAAGTGAAGAAAATAGCTGCACAAGGGATAGTCACCTGTTTACAAGATGCCATAGAAGCTCTTGAGCAAAAAAAGGTGTGCTTTTCTTTCAGATATCATTCTACTCAAAAGGGTACAATAACTGCTGGTTGAGGGCCTTTTTTTTTTTGGGTGTTGGTCACCATGCCTCCTTTGATTGGGTACTAAAGAAATTGGGCTTCTGCTTTCAAGTTGCATGTTACGACTACTGTGCAGCTTCCACGTGCATTTTTCTACTAGGTTCCTTGGAAGTTTCTTGTTTCCTAGCCCAAAGCTTAGACCAGTTAGACTAGTGTCCTGAGAACTAGCCTGGCCTCACTGGTGAAATCAGTCCACCACATTACCTGTTCCTCATAATCAGTGGGATAAACTACAAGGCACGATTTAAATTTAAACCTTTTGACTAGGTCAATGGATCGTCCAACCTGATTATTAACTAGTCATTGAAGCAGGGCCTGATAGCTGCTTATATTATATGCATCTGTATAATTGGGCTTCTGCTTTCAAGTTGCATGTTACTTTAATTTTACATCTGCACCACAAAGCAACCCAATCATTACGCAATGAGATTCATATTTTCGTAAATTAATCATCTCAGTCCAACCCATTTTGACCCAGCCCATCCTAGAGGATGAACAACTTGGGAAGTCGCCCTGTTTACAGGTTGAATGGTGGGCCAGATTGAGTTAAACATAGCTTGGCCTATATGGAATTTGAATTAAAAAGAGACAAAACATAATGCACTAATCTGTTGTATTGATCAGAATGGACCTTTTATTCCTTTTAATTCTTAATGTAAAAAAGATTAAAAGAAACCACAAGTACTGGCAGTTGCCTTCCATTTGGAGGAGTGTAACAGTTCTATATGTCATAAGGATCTGCCCACATTTGGTGAGTATAAGGTGTTGTCTCCTTGCTTATACAAATGTCACAAATTACATTGTTAAAACGATCAGTAGCCCTTTTTTTTTTCCTGGTAATCTAACCATTGACCCCTTTGTTCTGATAAAGATAATGTTTATCACACTTAGTACTGTTTAAAACATGGCTTGGTCATTACAGTTTAATGTGAAGTGAAACTTGAATGTAGGATATCCGGCAAGTGACAGAGGAGTGGAAATTTGTTCCTCATGTGGTTGAAGAATTGGCAGGATTTGAAAGTGCAAGAAGTGGCAGTGAATCACTCTCAAAGGAAGATCTTTATCAACAGGCTATGATATGCAAAAGCATTTACATGATGGCATATGACAGTTTTGAAGGCCAGTCTGCCCAAAAGAGTAAAAAACCTAAGACTGGTAAAGATCACAAGCATCATGATGATGATGAAACCAAAAACAAAGTCAATGATGCTGCATATGACAGTGATGAAACAATTGAAATGACCGAAGAAGAGATAGACATTGCCTACAAAACTGTAGCTTCTAAGCTCTGCAAATGTTAGTTTATTTGTTACCTTAAATGTACCAGATGCTGTACAGAGACGAAAATGGAGAGGAAAAAATTTTACGCCAATTCTTTTGCACACACTTTTAGAGATCAAATTGGTTGCACTTCCTGAATTCCATAGTAGCCGACAGAATTATATTCTCTCTAATGCATTGTTGTGTGTTATGTATTCTTTTTGGGTAGTTCTTATTAATGCATGGACTGTTGGACAAGGTGGTCACATCTCAATATTCCTGTTCAAATTTGGATTGCAGGTTGGAGATAAACCTAATGGAAGTGGTGATATGAAAACTGAGACCAAGGAGGACAACATGATGGACCCAGACCTACAATGCTCCACTTAATCGTTGCACCCACATTTTTGTTGACAAATTGTCGTGTGTTTGAATCCACAACCCAAAAGATGCATTAATTAGATGTGCCCAAGATCCTCTCCAAAGCCAGTCGACGTGGGATTGAGGGAGGGAGATTCTTTAAGTATGTGACACTATGCTCTCTCTCTCTCTCTCTCTCACCCAATTGATTTTGGAACTTCAAATTTTCAAATCAAGTCCTAATTCAATATACATTTATTTCTAAACTAAGCAGAGCCAAATAGCCTCTTACAAAGTTATGGCATATTGTGCATGTGTATCCATATATCACTTTTTATTGGGGAGGGGGCATTCTAAGCCAAATGACCTCTTACAAAGAGTTTTATTTTCCCCAAACTATTGAAATGTAATGCTAATAAACATTTTTTCAAGGCGGGGGGGGGGGGGGAGACTAACATCTGGTGAGTATGGCCATTAAAAAGAGGGTCTAAAGTCTAAACTCGAGCCTTTTAAATCTACCATTATTTAACAATTTTCAAATTTAAATAAGAATATAGAATTACAAAATAGCAAAGTGAGATTTAAGCTTTCCTCCAGAATAAAAGTCAAGGTTCAGTAAAGAAACAGCAGCTTGGCCTTAACTCAATATAGAAAATGGATAGATTGACATGATACAAACAAGATGGATATTCCTCCAGTAATACAACCCATCCACCCACCCCACTCCCTTAGAAAAAGAAAAGAATGACCAAAAAGATATTATAGAACTGTGAATTGTACAGATACATCCACTTAATAGGATTACTTGGGTTACCAAAATGCCTCTGCCTTGTCTAGATCATCCAAAATGCTGGACTTCACCTCCTCGGGTAGAGATGCTGATGGACCTGCCTTTGAGTAGAAGCTGGCCAGCGATCTAATTGCTTTCTCAAGCACAACATAAGATTCCTGCAATCACTCAACCACTTCAAGGATTTGATGGAAGACTAATAATGTATGGCTCCATATGCATGTCAAATTTCCAATATATATTCAAGCAGGATCAACACAATTCCATTGGGAATATCTGGCTTTTCGGTAATGAAACTTCTTCATATTTAGACTTCTAAAGCGCTTTAAGGTACCCCCAATGTTGATTCTTAAGCATTGAAAGAGACAGGTGGGGAAGAGCAAATTCATGTGATCCATTTCGCAGAATGAGCCAATAAAGCAAAATGTGATTAAAAAAAAGCACACAGTTTTCAAATCAGTCTTTGACTTGAAGGAATTGTTCACAGATACGGATGATTTTTTTTTTCTTAATCAAACATTCACAATGAAAAATATGTTTAGGGAAATGTAGAATGGAAATATTTTTGGGAGAATCTGTGTAAGCTAATGGTTCTTATAATTTATATATAATACATCTGAAAAATATTTTTTCAATCTTTAACGATAAGTTAGGTTTTGTTTACTTATAAACTCACAAAGGAAGTGTAATGTCTCCCCACCCAGGCAAAACTTAAAAAATAATAAAAATACTCTCATCATAGTGCCCATATCCTCCGTCAACCCTTAATGCAGGTGTAGAAAGAGAAGAAAAAGATTTATTACGACTTTCCTCAATAATGAATGAAGATTCAGCACTAGAAACAAGTCTAGTTTTAACCAATTGGTACATAGTCTTGCCAAGTTTTAGCAGAGAATGGTTTCTGAGTTCTTTTTATGATTTTTGCCTCATTCATGTAGGTGTTATTACCAGAAGAATTACTGTCTATTTAGTTTCCCTTTACATATGACCTTTAGGTGTTTACTGGCTTCGCTCATCTGTTTCTTAAATTTCAGAAGGGAAGATCCTCATGTTCTTGTTAGATGGGACTACTTGATGAATTAGCATCATTGGCAACAGAAGGAGTTTCATGAAACTAGATTGGGCTCAGTTCTGCAATGACAGCTACCTTATGTAAAGACTCGAACAGGGTAGTGGCTAAGTGATGGTAGAAAAGGGGCTTGGAGATGATTCAGAACTAATAATGTCTGGTTTTGCCATTGTGGCGGCAGTAATTAACACTGATTAGTTACCCTTTCTTCTCTTTCACACTAGTCCACAAATTCATAACCAGAAGCACCGATTCGAGTAAAGTGCAATGTTTTTACCTATTTCTAAGCAGATAAAAAGCCAAGATAAGAAGGGACTTACCTCTGCCACCACTTCTTGTTGACCCTTCCAATTACTTAGATACTCTCTGATTGATTCCTTTGCAGCATCTGCAGTCCTTCTAAATTTGGTAATATCCTTGGCGTCTTCCTTCAGTGATTCACGAAGTGTTTTCACAACTTCTCTAGCTGACTTCAAGTAGGCCTTTGGCAATACCTTCCCGGACTTTGTTTTTTCATTAGGATCAAACAGGGATTGAACAGCTCCAATAATGCTATTCTTTCTTTCATCCTCTTGATCTTTCAGGTCCTTTTCCTCTGCTCTTGCTACTGGTGGTATTAAACCATCATTAAGGGTCAAAATGGCAACCAAAGAAGCTCCATTACATATGAGAAAATGTCTTCTACTAAACAAGGTCTCTTGAGAAGATGGAACTAAATGATTTCCAGCCTGCAATTTATCTGCTCCATTGAAGCAAAACAGTCATCAAACATGGCAGATATAGCTCATCATTAGAAGCTTCACCTAGTATGGAGCATAATTCAAAACTTTTATTTCAGTCTTGTTTTGGCCTGATCGAAATGGGTGAAATTTCGCTGGAACAGTGCATTTTTTGCCAGTATGTTTCAGTTGGTCATTTCGGCCATATTAAGCTCCAATACTTCAGGGAAACCTAACTTTAGCCTATATAAACATATGTAAACATTTATATTGCAAGAAAAGTCACACAAAGTGGTGGCTTGGATTTTCTCCCTTGGCTGGCAGTAAATGCCGAACCCTATTGTAGATCTTGTGTCATATTTTGCCTATTCTACACAACTGTTTTAGTATAAGAAGACACAAAGGCAAGTAAAACAAGTAAATTGCGCACCATGAATGAAGAAACATAATATTGATTAATATTAGCAAAAATCAGCCAAAAAAATGAGTTTTCTCCTTCCCACAATCGAAACAGGCGTAACTCACGAGTTCTAGTGTACTCTTGACCAAAACTCTCGAAACAATGTCTTTTAAGATCCCTTTTTTAACTTCCATTTCATCTTGGGGCCTTTGAAATTACAGAAATTTCGCCAATATTTCAGCGAGTTTTTGAACCTTGGTTTGGAGTACATGAAGTCACAAGGCTTGCCTCTGTCACCATGTAGCTGAAACATTAAGGCTCCGTCTGGTGCAATTAAAAAAGGAAGGGAAGTGAAATTTATTTCAAAAAGAAAAAGGGAAGTTTCGTAATCATGATTACAAAACCTACTCAAAACTCTTACAAATTTGGTAATCACAGTTTTCAGGTCTAATCTTTATTGTCCTTTCCAAAAAAAAGGAACTTGGTTAGAAAGTAAAATTTAATAATCAAATTTGGAATTGGAGTTAGTTACACAATTATGGTAGGTAATGATTACATATTTCCCTTGCAACAAACAAAGCCTGAACGGTCTCACCAAGTAAATTGTTCAGAGGAGACCAGCCAAAATGCTAGATATGTTTATAACCATCTTATCTATATCTCTTGAATGCCGAGCTATAGTATGGTTAACAGGTGCCCTTGGGGGTGGGGGAGAGCTAGGAACCAAAAGGGGGGGTTTTGCTAGTAGGATAAACAATTATAGGGGGAAAAGCAATAAATGAGAATGAAATGCTTCATTTTACAATGTTTATTATAATCTTCATAAGTTATTAAAATCATAAATTATCAGGAAAAAGATACGCAATTTTCACCACTTCTCATGTGTACTAAAGCATGGTGAATTTACAGGGTACAAAGTATTCTCTGTTCTTGATTCTATAAACAAAATTTTCATGCATGAGAGGAACAAATGTTGTAAAAAGAATACAATGTCGAAATGGTTACTCACACCGGGGGAGAGGTTTTGGAGTTTTTTCAATTGAGCTGGAAAATAAAGGGAACAAATTCTTTACTGCAAAAACAGTCATCCTGGTTGTTAAAACTAAAAACACTCCAGAGATTACTTCCAGTCTGAACTACAAAATGTCACCAAACTCTGGCCTGCTGCTACCCCCATAAGCATTGAAATCACCTGCATGACATACAGATAATGTAATTTCTGAATAAAGAGAGGTGGTGGAGATACAAAAGAAATATTTCATTTCCTTCCACGACATACTAATAGGGATTTGTCACCACCAGTTGGATAAAAGAAACATGCTTAACTTCAGTGCCTGGAAATGTAACTAAAATCTAAAGCATTCTAGTCAATATAATCAACTTTTCCCTTATTTCTTCAATTTTGTTTCCCTCCCCTCGTGTTGAATAACTGAAATACTTTGGAGGTGGTGGAAAGAAGAAACAGCTATTAGAGTATCCCAGTAACATTAAGAATATGGATAAGAATAAGAAGAGAATTTTAAAATTCTAAGACTTCCATTAAATTGGTAAGGTACCATCACAGTAAACCCACGATGCTTTATGCAGGTAGAGGGATGGATTAACAACCAAAAATTAAGAAATAGGACTACATGTTCATCAGAAAACATCTATAGAGTGTTCTGTGGAGAAATTATAGAACACTCTATCCACAGGAATGAATCCGGACTGTGAAGAAACAGACCTGATGGTGAGGCCATCTATTGCATTACCCTCAGCACAAATCAATCCTAGCTGCAAGGTAAATGCGCCTCTTACCATTTTAAAAATTCGATTTGTGTTCTTGTGAGTTTCAGTTTCAAGTGTTCAATTGATTCGGGGAGTGAGTTTTGCAGAACCCATTAAAATTATAAGAAGAGAGAGAGAGAGAGAGAGAGAGAGAGAGAATTTTCAGTGTAGATTAGAGCAGAAACCAGAGAAGAATAGTTACAAAACACCATCATTCCTAACAATACTTGATGCGGCCTTTTGATAGTTTACCTTTGCTACATTTGAAACAGGGTTTTCCTCATCGCTGCCTCGCGGACCTCAACTTCGCCCAACAATGGCTTCCCGGTTTCCCCAATCTTATCCTAGTCGCCGTAAACTCGGCGCATACGAGTTGGAAGTTGGAACCAAAGCCACCAGCTCAGCGGATCGGGTTCCTCTGTGGCGCGGGGGTGCGCCATATAACATCTGGAGCAGCACAAGAGAGAGATACACGTGTGCGTCGGTTGATCGTATGGCCTGGTCCAATGATGCCTCAGATAGTGCAATACACGTGTGACACCTAATTATCTGTTTTGTTGCAGAGAAAAGCTGCGATTCCTCTTCACCAACCAGCCTGATAGTATTTTTCTGGCATTTGTTCTCGGAGTATGATGAGTACAACACTTCGGTTATCTTGTAGGTGATGATTATTATTGTAAATGTTGTTGAAGCACTGTAGTTTGTCACTTTCTTCACCGCAATCACAATACCATAACAAGGTTAGGACAAATATTTGAGTAATTATCCTCTACAGTGAGTGCGGTGGTGCAGAGTTATCAATTCGGCCGAATAATTCGCGAATCGAATTTTTCCGAATTTTATCAAAAATTCGGACCGAATTCGAATTAAAAATAAAATTCTTTAAAATTCGCAACTTTTTCAAAACTGAATATAAATCGCGAATAATTCGGACCGAATCCGAATTAAACCGAATTATTCATTATAAAGAATGTTTTTGCCAAATATTTGGGGTCGAGCTATGCCACCGGTCATTCTCTTTGATAGGGGTGTCAATTCTGAGCCTGCACCGGTAGGCCTGATCGAGCTTGACAAGTTTATGGTCCGACTTGGATAGGCCAGATTAATAAATGTGTCGGGCCTAAGCCCAACCCGTTTATAAATAGGTAGTACACAATGCAAGGGGTAAGCCATATGGGCCTCTTGACTGGCCCGACTAGGATTGACACGTTTAGCACGATCATTTATATAGGTATTTTGATTTTTTTGGGTTATATATATTATCAATTATTGACTGTAATTAAGTGTAATATCTTTTCAAATTTGTTGATAATTTAATAAAATAAAATAAATTATCTTAAATCTAAGAAAAATAAAGACCATTTAAGCATCGCTTAAGGCTTTATTGGTACATTACCCTATTTAAAGCTTGATTATAACTTGATTAGGAAAAACCCAATTAAATCTCAAAAACCGACCAAGACTAACTCATTCCTTAAACAGGTAGGTCATCGTTCGAGGACATAAACCCGACCGATTGACACCCTTACTCTTTAAGACTTTTGATTCTGATTGGTGTAGCAGAGTTGCCATTGTTGGAATTACATGACATGTCAAACTTATATTGCAAGCCACGTCTTCTTCATGAGACAAAGTTTCCTTAAGCTCATATTTCCCTACCCTCATTAGGGGTGTCAATCGGTTGGTCTGGTTCGATTTCGGTCTGGGTTGAGTCGGTTTCGGTGTGGGAAAGCTGAAACCAAAACCGAACCAATAAGGAAATTCCGATTTCAGTTTGGTTTCGGTTTCGGTGCGGTTTGGTTTCGGTTTATCTTCGATTTCTTAAATCGATTTGTAACCAGGTTGGTTTTGGTTTTTGGTCCAGTTTGGATTCGACTTTCCATACAAATGTATATAAAACTATGCAAATTTTGATTTTCTTAATGAATTTTGGAGTGTTTCGGTTTCTTACTGGTTTGGTTTCAGTTTCGGTTTGGGTTTTGAGCCGGTTTCAGTTTGGTTTCGGATTCATCCGGTTTTTGGTGCGGTTCGATTTGGTTTTGGGGTTGCAATACTCCAAACCGAACCGAACCAATAAGGCTTCGATTTGGTTTGATCCATGTTGTTATCGGTTTGGTCCGGCCGATTTTACCGATTCGATTTAGGAATTGACACCCCTAACCCTCATCAATCCACTTACTGGACCCCATCCCATTACTTACAATCACCACTAGCCTGGGTATCTCTTCTGAGTCTCTTGAAGCACATGACACCCAACTAGATTCCATCTCTCCCTTATCTCCAACCCCTCCCGACCCCACTACCCACTCACCCCAATTGATTATTAATGATATGGTGGACAATGCTATCAACCATGCACATGGTTTATCCTCTCTAACAGCTGATCCAGGTGTTCCTCCTTCATCGTCACAGGATCTTGCTCAACCTAGCCGTAGGCGCTATGCTGTCAAACCCAAAACTTCCTCTGAAAGATCATTAGACCAAAGTGATTCTCTGTTTCTTCTTTTATGTAAAATAGAGAAGGAAATGCTCATTTGCTTGTAAAGATGTTGGTATAAATGGTAGAATGCATCTTTACTAGCAACTAATTGATACGAAGCTTCCGACTAATTCAGATTGACTGCCTCCACACAGGTTTCGTTGGTTGCTTTTGCCATGTTACTTGCTTTCTGAAAAAGATGACCACCCAAGTTTACAGGCAAATCAAAACAATCACCAGCTCGATATAAAAAGCACCTAATAGCTAACACCAGATATTTAGACGTGTGGAAATAGTACCATTTTCGATATGGAAGAAAAAATAAAAATGAAAAGAATATATTTCAGCGAATGAAACAACAGCAACATAATCTTATCCCAACTGAATGCGATCAGTACATGAATCTTTGCCCTTCAATCAACTTTCTTCAAGGTCATGTTTGATACAAGGTATAAGCTATGCATGTCTTTCTCCTCACCACTTCTCCTAGAGTCATTTTAGATTTACCATGGTTCTTTTAATTCCTTCAATTTGAATCAAATCATTCCTATATACTGGAGTATCCAAAGGTCTTCATCGAATATTATCATGCTACCTCAACATATGAAATGATATATGATTTAATTCGAGCCTAATATTTTGTACAAAAGTATTAAGTAATTGGATTTTTCCCATCACCCTTCGATGTGAGACAACTAGGCATGGAATATGGGTCATGGAATCAGATGTAGACATATTAAATCCCTTATCGGATAAAAAAAAGATTTACTAGCATTGATCAACATCAAGATTATCTATACCCAAAAAAAAAAACAACATCAAGTTTATTAAACTAAGAGTTAGGATTTGAATTGGGTCCAATTGATCCCGATCAGGTCCAATTCGATTGGAATCAAGTCGATCAAATAGGAATTGGCCATTATCTAGCTTTGATCCTAGATTCCGTACATGGATCAATTGATTCAGCTCAATTGGAATCAAGATTGCCCATGGTCTTTTTTTATAGGATAATTTACAACGTCACTCCCTAGAAAATGCTACAATTAGAGAGACATCCCTGCATAATACTAAATTACACTTGCACCCCCTGCTATCAGTCCCTGTTAAGTGAGGAGTTGAAATGACAGTTGTACACTTTTGACTAAAACACATAATCAATTCATATTTCACCCAAGATCCTCATTACCCCTAACCTCCACACACTTTCATCGTGGAGTTCAAGGAGGGTTTCCTGCACAGGAAGATGTGGCGCAGACTTTCGTCGTCGCTCATCTTCGTTCATCATTGCCCATCGCCTCTGTTCTTCACAGAGAATAAAGGCTTTGGAATGAAGAACACAATTTGGGGGATGGAGGTCTTTTTTTGATTTAGGGTTATGGGGTTAGGTAAGGGTATATTAGGTACTTCACTTTTTAGAAGGGTATTTTGATATTTATAAAAAAATATACTAGCTGATATCAACATTTGAGGTATATTCCGTAGCAGCGATTGACACAGAGGTGAAGCTGTAAATTACTTTTTTTTTTATATGATTCAATGTAATCGTTTTTTTTAGTAGTACAAATGAATCAATGTATTCAATGGGCCGTTTCCTTATCAGATAATGATTATAAATTTATCAAAAAATCGAATTTTTGTTATTAAAAGTGAAGGCAAATTTCCTTTTGGTAAAAAAAGTGAAGGCAATTCGTTGGATCGTACTGGTAATCTGATATCATGGTATAAGGAAACGGAATTAGGGTTAGGATTAGTCAAGGCAGATTTTGATTTGTTTTTTATCAGTTTGGATCGAACAAAAATATCCCTAAGTTTCATTTAAAAAATCTTTTCTTTTATCATTCTACTCTACTGTTGTACCGATACTCCGATATGATATTGATCAAGAATTGAGATCGGTCAAAAGCCGATACCAGATCAATCCGGTCCGATTCTTTTAACCATGATTTTCAACATCTGAAAAAGCCACGTGGCATATCAGTGAGGCGTAATTTAAACTCTTGTCTTCATATAAATGATTAATCCAAAGATTAAAGACAAAAGACTCACAAACTGACACGAGTCCGTAATCTGACGTCTTAGATGTTCAGGGAAGCAGTTATCTCAGCATCAAGCTCACATTAGCACATGTCCCTTTTAAAATGTTGGGCTAACCAAAATCTTAAGTTAACAATGGGTGTAGTATAGACCTTATAATTTAGACGCCATAATTTTACTTTTGAGCACAAAACATGGATTCAAATTCTCCAATAAAACTTAAAAATAAAATAAAATAAATAAATAAATAACTCTCATGCATGTCGACGAAAAGTTTTAACAAAGAAATATTGTAATTAAGTCATATATTTCTTTTATAAGTATGGTAACTCTCATACAAGCTGATCATGAATAGAGGTTACAACATGAAATTTCTTATAGTCATTTTTTTTGGAATCTTGCACTTCCACATATTAATTTGGGCTTTCGGAGGTGGACAAGATTCAAGGTCTAGTGCCTATGAAATATCAAGGGACAAAAAAACGTTAGTAAATAAACTGAAATGGAGATAAACAACAAGAAAAAAATGAAATGATAAGAAAAACTAGGCTTCGCATATAGCTCAAGGGGTTCCAGCGCTCTATGAAGATGAATCGTATTCCTAATTGGTTACAAGGAATATTAAAGGAAAGGGAAGTAAAAACTTCAAACTTAGAAGGGAATTTTTGTAATCAGCCCATGTGACTATATCACTAACTCTAAATTACGTCATATTTGGTTATTGAATTTCACTTTATTTTGTAGTTAAGACATTTTTGGTGTACAATATATAAAATATATCATTACTAAATATGGTAAAAAAATTAAAGTAATTTATAAAATCACATAGGGTAATGATTATAATATATATATATATATATTTTTAATTTGAAAACTTCACTCCCATACCTATTAAATTTCTCTTGCAATCAAACATAGTGGAAAGAAATAAGGATCAATAGAAGAAAAATTCATATAAGATGATAAACGTGATTAAAGAAGTTTTGTAATATCTACCTTAAGAAGAAAGAATTAAAAAATAAATAGATAAACAAATAAAAATAAAATTATGATCTTATATATAAATCTTAGCCTGGTTATTCAAAAGTTATATGATATCTGGATCTCATGCATCGGATTAGGATTAGGGATATGTGAGGTGAGAGTATCAATTCAGGTCCAATACATCAAATCCAGGAAATCCGCTGAATATAAACATGAAAAAACTAAGGGTATCAATTGATTTGGTTTCAATTATTTAGTTTGGTTCAAGATATAAAATATATAAACTAAAACTGAATTCAACATAAAATATCAAAATCGAAACCAAATTGTTTTTTAATTGGTAAATAGAAACCAAATTGACTTGGTTTGATATGGTTACGATTTTTATTCGGTTGAAATTTCGGTTTCATATTCAGCTTAGGTCATATTTGTTTGGGCTAATTTTTAAAAACTTCACCAAAAAAAAAAAAAAAAATATAATCCTCTTCTTTTTTTCTTTTTTTTACATTGAAAAAGAATAGATCTATCATCTACATTTTGATTGAAATGTTATTATAAAAAAAAAAAAAAGTTTGAGAACACTAACTGTGAGAATTTTCAGCTTGGGTAGCGTTGTCTTTCCGCTCCCGCTGTGCATTGGTGTAAGTACACGCAAAGAGGAAGTGTTATTTCTTCTAAAAAGAATAAAATTTTATCCGATTCCTTATTTGGTTTGAAAATAGATAATTTGATTTGTTCAATGATTTTAGTCAAGAAAATCGAACCAAACAGATAAAATATTCCAGTATGAGAATTGAAGGTGTTTGAAGCTTGATTCCTGAGAGAAGTTCTGAAAATTGAGAAGCTATAATGGCTACCTATTCATCGCAATCCACCAAAGAGAATTACGAGAATGATGAAGAAGATGAGATTGGAAAATGAATTAATTACAAACAAGAAGGAAATAATAAAGCAGTAGGTTCTCACCTCATTAACAAAAAAGGAGAATGGCTGCTGAGAATTCTGATCTGCAGTCTCCCTCTCAGTGTTGCTTGAGTTTTCAACACCAGATTGATCATTAGTGCTGTTCTCTAAGACTGGTTGTGCTTGTTCTTGTTCTTCTTCCTGTTGTTGCTGCTGCTGCTGCTGTCGCTGTAGTCGGGCTTGATCATAATAACAAAGAAGTTGCAGAAGTTGATAATCAGGGTTAGACTTGTCGGTAGTGTTGTCCATTGTGAGTTAATGAAGTTTTGAGGAGAGAAATGGAGTTCTTAATCTCGTTAGTTATAACTGTTATAGATCTCAAATCTTATTAATGTAAGTGGAGAGATTGAAGGTTCGTGAGATTAATAAGTGTTCGATCATGCATGCTTATATAGAAAGAGAGGTATGGGTACAAAGCAATTTCCTATCTTTGTCGGGATTAGGGTTTTTACAGATTTAGTTAGTTTTAGGAAGTTGGATCGTTGTAGGATTTTGGCTTCCTCCCCTATCTCTAACATCTTTCTCTCCTTACCCTACGTAAGTTGTCCTTTTTTGAGTTTAAGAAGCCAACACCTAAACGGAAATAGAACTCATCTCTCTCTCTCTCCATGCTATATATGCCAAGTCACTCCCTCTTCTTCTAGGAAGCAATCTCTTAATTAAAGATCTCCCACGTTTCCTATTGATGGTAGATCTATCTACTGGGTTCATCAACACGTGTTAATGGGCGGGCTGGGTTTTTTTAAACCGCAACCCAATCCAAGGGTGTCATTCTGTAACGAAATTAAATATTGAATTTGAAACTAAGTTGAATTACCTGAATCAAATCATATCGAATTAATTTGGTTCAAATTCGGTTTGAGTATATGAATATTCATGTATGTTCAGTTTGGTTATGATTTACGGTATAAGAACTATCGATTCAAACCGAACCAAACCAAATTAGTATTGGTTTGAGTATATGAGTATTCATCTTTGTTTTTTGTTTTTTTTTTGTGGGAAGTACTTTTTACAATTTGTTGCACATATTCACATGCTAAGATAATTTTGGAGTCTACAATGACCATAGTGTTCATAACTTGAGCCCATTATAGTCCTTGGTCCATCACAATCGTAGTCTAAGAGTGGAACCATTTATATAATCGAATTAAAACCGAATTACAAAATCGAATTAAAACTATATTATAGAATCGAATTGGAACAGAAACTTAGTAGAATCGAATTAAATTGACTTGAGTATCCAAATATGGAACCGAGTCCATAACCAAGTCCATTCTCGATTCGGTTTACCTCATCATCCTTCTTAACCGAATCAAAATCGAACTGATTGACACCCTTAAGACTCCCAACCAATTTGACGGCTTAGATGTTGAAGGAATCTGTTAATCTCACCATCACGCTCACATTAGCACATGCCCTTTTAAAATGTTGGGCTAACCAAAATCTTAAGCCTGAAGTGTTTGACAGAGTGGTCATGAGTCATGACGAACAAGACCTGACCGGGCCTTCTCCAAGCTGGCCAGCCACCGTTTATATATTCTCTCTCTCTCTAGTGTCAAAATCTCTCCCCCTCTTCCATTTCTTCACTGTTTAGACCTGCATTAACTACTGCTCATCCGTCGTTTTTTTCCCTTAATTCTTCAATTTTATCTATTTTCCACACTTAATTTTCATATTTCATCACCGACCTTCTTGACAGTGCACACCTACATGTGTCCCGTACTCGGATCTGAAGGATAAGCAAAACAACTTTTGTACAATTCGCTAATGTCGAATCCAATTCCAGTCTTTTTTGTTCCGATTAGGTGAAGTTGGCTTTATTTGAAGTGTATATTTTTATTGAATTTGATGAAATTTTGGTAAAAAAGAAGCCTTATTGATTCTCGATTCTGTCAAGAGCATAATTGTGGAAGAGTTTGTGTATCCATCGGCTTTTGAATTTAATTTCTTATAGTTTTCTGGAAACCATTGCGTTTCTGGTCAATTCCGTGGGTTCTTCTTTCGGTCACTCTTGATTCAAGGGAGCTGAGGGAAGTTTCTAGGGTTTGGATTCATTAATGAAGCCTTGGGCTTGTTTTTTGGAGTTTTTGATCGCTTAAGTATCATTAGAAAGTCGAAGTCTGGAGGAATTCAACAAGTTTCGAAGCCCTGGGGGCTAATCAGTCTCGTCAAAGCCGGGCAGCGGCACCGACGGGCTTCGGATTATGGTTTTTTTCTCGCCGTAATGCTCGTCCAACTTATTACCTTGACTACCTTCCTCAGATGGATTTTGTAAGCAGGCACACTTCTACTTCTGATCATCAGACCTCATCGGGTGATTCTTCATCGGCACCTCCAGCTGCTGCTGAAGAACTCGAGTACTTAGCGAGGTATGCGGTAGTGAAGCACTCGTGGCGAGGACGGTACAAAAGAATTTTTTGTATTTCTAATGTTGCAATCATCACTTTGGACCCTTCAACACTCTCTGTGACCAATTCATATGATGTCGCCAATGACTATGAATCCGCGAGCCCGATATTAGGACGAGATGAAAATACGCAGGAGTTCACGATCAGTGTTCGTACTGATGGTCGTGGAAAATTCAAAGCTATTAAGTTTTCATCTAAGTTTAGGGCAAGTATTTTGACTGAACTGCATCGGATTAGATGGAATCGTATCGGCCCTGTTGCAGAATTTCCTGTGCTTCATCTTCGGCGAAAGACTTCGGAGTGGATTCCTTTTGTAAGTCACTTTTTCTTTATCTTATACAGTTCTGTATGCATCCACTGAATGTGCTATTCGAGGATAGTTCACTTGATTTTTTCTTCTATAGACCTCTTATTGTTGTTGCTACTACCACTTCCACCACTACCGATAACTACAAATACTGCAAAGAACATTTACCCCTTGCTGACTGGTATAAGTTTATTGAGAACAAGCTTCAGGAAACAGGAATCTTAAGTCAAGACCAGGGTTGCCCTTATGTTTGATAGCTCATCACACTCTTGGGTCCACTGATGCAGTTTTTTTTTGAAATTTTCCTACCTCTAAAAACTGGAATCCCTCACACAATCTCCAATCTAACTTGCATTGCTAAAAGCACTGTAATTTCATTCTAAAAACTATCTAGTATACACAAGCAATGAAACAATGTCACTAACTTGAGAAGATGACTAGCGCAGTTGTTGAGGTTGTGGTGTGCGAAGCTCACACTCACCAGGAGGTCTCGAGTTTGAGTCTTCTGGCTCCTGGCTGTGACCTTCCCCCTATCTCTTTTGGATGAATAAATAAATTCATTACCAAGCAAAGGAGAGGACATACAAGGGGAAGAAGGGGGGGTAGGGACACAACCCAAAAGCTTTAACCAAAGGGCCGGGAGAGGAACACACAAGGGGTAAGCCCTAACTAAAATACAGCCAAAGGGGACAAAGGGGGCACATTAACGGGGAGGGGCACATTAGGGGGGGGGATAAGAGAGAGAGAAGGAGAGGCCCCAGGGGACAACAACGAGCCTGTTCCTTGGGTGTCAGTAATCCTAAGCTGACGGATGCATTGGAGCATAGCTGGAGCATGGGGGCGATAAGAGAGAGAGGGGGAGGCCCCAGGAGACGGCCTGTTCCTTGGGGTGTTAGTAATCCTAAGTTGACGGATGCATCTAAGCCTAGCTGGGGCATGCCAATTTGGTATTTCATATAATATTTTCAGCCTAAGGTTTTGAATGGCTAATATTTCCACCAACTATTCTATCCAATTTCTGATTCTACGCCTCTTAGGAGTGGCCAGCCTTGGGCCTTCGATAAAGAGATTCAACTGGTCTGACGCTCCAACTCTCTTGTATTAGTTGAAAAACCATCTGGCATTGAAGAACAACAAACATAGCTGGAGCATAAAAATTTAGTATTTCATATAGTATTTTCAACCTAAGGTTTTAAATGGCTATTATATCCACTAACTATTCCATCCAATTTCTGATCTACTCCTCTTGGGAGTGGCCAGCCCTAGGCCTTCGATGAAGAGATTCAACTGGTCTGACTCCAACTCTCCTGTATTAGTTGAAACAATTACCAATAGGTTGTTGAGACGATGCTAAAATCTTCCACTGTTGTGTCAGTGGATAAAATCCTTTTCTCTCTCAGTTTCTTTCAAGGTGGTGGTGGGGCATGTTAGAGCCAAGCCCAGTTGTCCACATTCCACAACCTCACAGGTGCATTGAAAGATGTCAATCAGTGGAGGGCTTTAGAGCTGTCTTTGCGGCTTTTGTGAGAAGATATTTATCCTTTGAAGGCCAAAATACTGAACACTTTGTGTTATTTAGTTACCACCTAAAAGGTTTTGGCTGTGACACATCGTGAAGAATGAAAGAATTTTTTAGGGATTTTTCATGGGAAGGGGCTTATGAGAGGGAAGAATAGAGAAAACTTTGGAAATGAGTATTGGAATCTAAAATTTTAGAAGGTTGGTAATTAGATCAGTAAATTTGATGAGTAAGGCTCTTATATTGTTTTTTTATTTTTTTTTGGGGGGGGGGGTTAGTGGTGTCCAATTTTGCTTTGGAGAAGCGTGGTGGAATGAAAATATGGGCTAGCCTTTGATGGGTGGAACATTGGGAAGAAACTTCATCTCATGAGGATGGGTTTGCTGTGAAAAACACAATTGAATCACTTGTTTCATGTCTTGAGGGTGGGATGGAAAAATCGAGGATTATTTTTGGAGGCTGAGAAACTTGATGAATTTATTTTCAAGACTATATTGGTTTGTGGTGGATAAGGAGGCAACTATCAAGTGATGTTTTGTCTATTGAGATTAGGAAAGTGGTCCAACTTTTGAAAGTAGTCTTCTTGAAAGGTCGGTGGAGTTATTTTGAAGGCTTATTTTTGCATGGTCTTATGGATGTTGTTTTCAGCATTTTAATGATGATCATAAAAACAATGCGTACTCTGACTTCTAGATATATTCATGGTCAGGTTGGGCTATGATTTTCTAGCACTAGGTATCACGAGATGCGCAGTAATTTCTTATTGTGGATATTTGCATCACCTCCTGGGTGGAAGCTTTTGTATGCGTGACAGGATTTGATGAAGTGGAATAAAATAACCTGAGGGATGAAGGTTGATAGGCTAATCGATTGATGCTAACAGTGTGGGCTCAAAGAAGAACAAATATTTATTGGTCTATTACATTGCGTCTACAAGTTTCTTGACTATTCTGACATCTTTTCAGAGTCAATTTGGTAGCTCCTTAAGACGTCCTTGAGACGTGAGGTTGCTGTTCCTTATGGCTCAATGTGTAGAATTCTCTAATGACACCAGATGCTATTTTTATGTCGTCTGTGGAGAGAAAGGAGCAAAATGATTTTCATTTCTTTTTTTTTTGTGCTTCCTTTTTCTGATATGATGGATTTTTTTGATGAAGGGAAATCTGAAGCAAGCTATAATATTGAGAAAAGAAAGCAAAGATAGAAAGGCATCATTTTATGAATGCCCTTTTATAGAAGTGTTTCTGAATTTCTTATGTTGACAGGCCCGCAAAATATGAAACCTTAAGCCTATCTGCTGCTCTATGAACTAGTTCCAAATGGTTTTCAAAAGTCCCACCATCACTTGCCTTCCAAAAAAAATAGACCACAGTATAGGGAAAAAGGAGAAGCACCTGAATTTTCATGGTTTCTATGGATCTTCACATCTTCTGCCTTCCATCCCCCTGCTTCATTTAGCAAGTGAGCCCACACTTCAGATGCAAATCCACAATTGGATGAAAAGGTGGTGAACGCTCTGCTGCTCGTGCAATTGAACACAAGCATTGGAAGACAGCTGTGCTCAGACAATCAATATTGGAATCTTACCCAGAACATTTCCAATACAGTGGTCTTTCCTTATTATTGATTTAACTTTTACATATGGGAATTTTCCATACCTGAATGAAGTTTTGTTTGGATCTAAAGTGAATCTGATCATTTGGCAAGAGTGAAACTGGATTATTTCCTTTTGTTTTTTGTTTTGTGGTTCTCTTTCATTACTGGTTCTGTTTTTTTATCTATTGATGTATCTTTTTGTAGTGATCTCATTTGTTGCTCTATTTTCTTTTTTCCAAGTGTCTATGACACTTTCTTTTCTTATTGAAATGCATTTTTTTTTTAATTGTTGACAACCAACAAAAAGAAAAAGGCGCTTTGAGTTCCATTGGCTGCAAGGTGTGCTTCTCTATTCTCAAATTGCACAATTCTTAATGGCTACATTCTACAATTGAGAATTTTGTGAAGTGTGTTTTAAGGTCTGAAACTTTATTCAATGTCTGTTAATGTAATTATATTGATTTTTAGCTAATTTCTGATTTAATATCATACAAGACTGCATCTGTGTCACATGCACTGATTCTATTAAAAAAAGTTCTGCAGTTTTGCACTGGTGTTTTAAGCTTGCTTCTCTACCATCTTTTGTCTGTGTTAAGTATTCTTGATCAAATGGCTTGTGCAGAAATTGAAAATTACTGCTGTTGGAGTTGAACTTTTTGAAGTGCAATCTGGAGATCTTCGCTGGTGCTTGGATTTTAGAGACATGGGTTCCCCTTCCATTATTCTCTTGTCCGATGGTTATGGAAAGAGAAGTGTTGATCATGGAGGTTTTGTTCTTTGCCCTTTGTACGGCAGAAAATCTAAAGCTTTTCAAGCTGCGACAGGGACCACAAGCACTGCTATTATATCAAATCTGGTATGCTTGCTTCTTTTCATTCTAGTTATCTGCCACCCCTTCTCCTTCCTCCCCATAAATAAAGGGTAGGTGTGTGACGGTATTACCTCCTTTGTCACAGCTGCTTTAATCAGAATCTATGAGCTTTAGATGACATACATGCTTGGATTAATTATTTTACTGGATAAAAGTGCATTTTGCTCAGTATGCAGGAGTTCGATTTCCCATTGCATAATGTTTTTGGACATGAAAACTCAGCTGTATTTCTCACCCAAGTTGGTGAACTTCCCATGCAGACTAAAGCTGCAAAATCCATGGTTGGGTTGTCAATATCTGTTGATAGTTCTCAATCACTCACCACTGCAGAGTATATCAGAAAAAGGGGTATGTTATTGGAGAGAATGTCTTTGTACAGAATGCAATATTATGACTTCGTCCGCATATTAATTTGCTAGGTTCCTTTTAATGGTTTACTTTTGCGAAGTGTAGCTAAAGAAGCAGTAGGAGCTGAAGAAACTCCTTGTGGAGAATGGTCTGTGACGAGGTTGCGATCTGCTGCTCATGGTACTGTTAATATTTTGGGATTGAGTTTGGGAATTGGGCCCAAAGGAGGACTTGGGGAGAATGGAGATGCTGTATCTCGTCAACTGATTCTTTCAAAGGCTTCACTTGTTGAAAGGCGTCCAGAGAATTATGAGGTATGCTGTTGGTTCCATGGGTTAAATGCGGATAGTTGTACCCAAGGGGATTACAGAATTATTGTCTCATCAATTGTTGTTTTAGGTTTTCACCTTTGGCCGTTTTCATGTTTCAGACTTGCAGTACTGGCTGGATTCAGTTGTACTGATTATTGTGTAATTAACATATCCATCTATCTATATATATATATTGTACTGATTATTGTGTAATTAAGATATCTATCTATCTATCTATCTATATATGTGTATATATATATATATAGATGATATAGCAAGAGATAGATTCCTGCTGTAGTTTCTAGAACTAATTTTTGATTGTCAGAGGGAATGGTGAAAGGACAAAGAGACATTTATTCTTAACTCTAAGCAGTTTGGTTGAATGGTTCTGTTCGCTGGTCTCTAGATCAACTCTCCCCTGGCTGGAGACAAGCTTAGGATATTTCGTAGTTTGGTAGATTTTGACTCAGCAAAGAACGCTAAGCATCATTAGTGCTATGATAAATCTGTGTTTCTTCAATCAATCCAGTTTGGTTGATATTGAGTCTGCAGAGAACACTAAGCATCATTAGTTTTATGACAAATCTGTGTTTCGCCCATCATGTCGATATAACAGACCCTGGGTGTGGAAATACGATGTTTGATGTATGGCTTGGTCATATATGAATACTGGAATTTAAAATGTGTCAAACAAAGCAAAACATTATCAAAATTATAGTGAACTTATTAAAATTTAATGGTAATGAAAATATCTCATATAGCATTTTACTAGGACCCTATAATTTTTGGGGTCTAGGAATAATACTGATAAAACATACACCTGGTCTTACTGATCCTTAGGATGGCTCATGAGATATTTATGTAATTTAGTACTTGGTGGCAACCAAGGTGTTATATCAAATCTTCGAGTTGATAATCTTTGTTTGCTTGTTGCAGGCAATCATTGTTCGTCCCTTATCTGCAGTAAGTTCCCTTGTTCGATTTGCTGAGGAGCCTCAGATGTTTGCAATTGAATTCAACGATGGTTGTCCTATTCATGTAAGTATTCAGTAAGTCATTCTGAATATTGTTTTGAGAAACTGTCTAATATTGTGGATTAAATTTCAGGTCTACGCAAGTACTTCTCGCGATAGCTTACTTGCTGCAGTTCGGGATGTTCTGCAAACGGAAGTATGTAGATGTGTTCTTCAATAGTGGTTGGGTTCTTTATAGGCTTTGATCCAAGATTTGACACTCAACTTTCCTAGTTATTTTAGTACTTTATATTTGTCGTGGGTGGTGGTTTAATTTTGTTCCACTATAAATAGTGTCTTCTTGATCTATCATCTGCAGGGTCAGTGTGCAGTCCCTGTATTGCCGAGGTTGACTATGCCTGGTCATCGTATTGATCCTCCTTGTGGAAGAGTGTATTTACAAATGCAACAAATTTATGGTGGAGTACAACGCTCCATTGCTGATATGGAAAGCACATCCATGCATTTGAAACATCTAGCTGCAGCTGCCAAAGATGCTGTTACTGAGGGTGGTTCTATTCCTGGGTCTAGAGCTAAACTTTGGCGTAGAATTAGGGAATTCAATGCATGTATTCCTTATAGTGGAGTGCCTTCTAACGTTGAAGTACCTGAGGTGACTTTGATGGCCTTAATTACAATGCTTCCAGCAACACCAAATCTGCCTCCAGAATCACCGCCCCCACCGTCTCCATCCCCTAAAGCTGCTGCAACAATTATTGGTTTTGTAGCATGTCTACGCAGATTATTGGCATCCAGAACTGCTGCTTCACATATGATGTCATTCCCTGCTGCTGTTGGAAGAGTAATGGGTCTTCTGAGAAATGGTTCGGAGGGTGTAGCAGCTGAAGCTGCAGGACTTGTTGCTGTACTAATTGGTAGTGGTCCTGGTGATACAAATATAATGATGGATACAAAAGGAGAGCGTCATGCAACATTCATGCACACTAAGTCGGTCCTGTTTAATAATCAGGATTATGTTACCATACTTGTCAACAGGTTGAAGCCTATGTCAGTGTCTCCTTTATTGTCAATGTCTGTTGTGGAAGTTCTTGAGGCTATGCTTTGTGAACCCAATGGTGAAACTACTCAGTATACCATCTTTGTTGAATTATTACGTCAAGTGGCTGGCTTGCGGCGTCGCTTGTTTGCACTTTTTGGACATCCTGCTGAAAGTGTTAGGGAAACTGTAGCAGTGATTATGCGTACAATCGCTGAAGAAGATGCAATTGCAGCAGAGTCTATGCGTGATGCTGCTTTGCGTGATGGTGCGCTGTTAAGACACTTGTTGCATGCATTTTTCCTTCCTGTGGGTGAGCGACGTGAAGTTAGTCGACAGCTGGTTGCTTTATGGGCAGATTCTTATCAACCTGCTCTTGATTTGTTGTCAAGAGTTCTCCCTCCGGGGCTTGTTGCTTATTTGCACACACGGACTGATGGGATTTTAGCTGACGACGCACTTAATCAAGAAACACCTTTGACTAGGAGAAGACAGAGACGCATACTTCAGCAGAGGAAAGGTCGGGCTATGAGAGGCGTAGCATCTGAAGAACCTGCTTTACCTTCTTTGAATCATGACGAAGTTACTGACACAGCCATGCAAGTAAATGCTGCTGCTTTTAGAGGACCAGACAACCACCAAAAACCCTCTCAAGATATGAATTCTGTACAGGTTCCACCCTTATATTCCTCTGCCACAGGAGGAAACTTTACTAGTGAATCATATTCTCCTGGGTTCCCACAGACTGAGCAGTCAGCTACTGTTGCTTCTATTGATTCTTCATTAGAAAGTGCATCCCAGATATTGGATTCAAATGCTACAAATTCAGTTGACTCTGATCTTAATATGGTTAGTTCCTTGAATTCTGGCCTCCCAGCCCCTGCTCAGGTTGTTGTGGAGAACACACCTGTTGGATCTGGCAGGCTACTTTGTAACTGGCCTGAATTTTGGCGAGCTTTTAGTCTAGACCATAACCGTGCAGACTTGATATGGAATGAACGCACAAGGCAAGAATTAAGAGAAGCTTTGCAAGCTGAGGTTCATAGGTTAGATGTTGAGAAGGAGCGCACAGAAGATATCGTTCCTGGTGGTGCAACAACTAAAGTTTTGACTGGGCAAGATAGTGTTCCTCAGATATCCTGGAACTACACTGAGTTCTCTGTTAGCTATCCGAGCTTATTCAAAGAAGTTTGTGTTGGTCAGTATTATTTGCGTCTACTTCTTGAGAGTGGCAGCAATGGTAGGGCACAGGATTTTCCTCTTCGTGATCCAGTGGCATTCTTTCGAGCACTGTATCACCGGTTCTTGTGTGATGCAGACATAGGGCTTACAGTGGATGGTGCTGTTCTTGATGAGTTGGGCTCATATGATGATTGGTGTGACATGGGAAGGTTAGATGGTTTTGGTGGTGGTGGAGGCTCGTCAGTTAGAGAGCTCTGTGCAAGAGCAATGGCAATCGTATATGAGCAGCATTATAAAACAATTGGCTCATTTGATGGTACTGCTCACATTACTGTTTTGTTGGATAGGACTGATGATCGAGCTTTGAGGCACCGTCTACTTCATCTTTTAAAGGTAAGGCTGTACTGTTATTGAAACAACTAATAGGGGCAGACTTTTGCTCTACTATGCACTGTTTGCTGCTTAAATCTTTTATTTGATTCTATCTGTCATTTAATTTTGGTCATTGAAAATCCTTTAATTAGTTTTTTTTTAAAACTAAAGAACCTCCTTTGTGAAGTACATGCGTGTTTCCTGGTTTAATTTTGCGAATTCTTCATTGAGAAACCATACAATGTGCTTATTCTTTATCCTTCTTCTCTTATAAAATTTTCAGTAAATTTTCCAAGTATACCTATGTCTCGCTAATGCAATTTAAGATTCCTATCATTAGTCCATTTGTGATGTTGGAGTATTCCATACCTGCAGGTGTTAATGAAGGTTTTGTCAAATGTAGAGGCTTGTGTATTGGTTGGTGGATGTGTACTAGCTGTGGATCTTCTGGCAGTAGCTCATGAAGCTTCAGAAAGAACCTCTATTCCTTTGCAGTCTAATTTGATAGCTGCTACTGCTTTCATGGAACCACTAAAGGAATGGTCATTCATTGACAAGGATGGTGTACAAGTTGGACCTGTGGAAAAGGATGCCATCAGAAGGTTCTGGTATAAGAAGACCATTGATTCGACAGCTAAGTGTTGGGCTTCTGGCATGCTTGATTGGAAGAGATTGCGTGACATTCGTGAGCTTCGGTGGGCATTGGCCATTCGTGTTCCTGTTCTCACTCCATCTCAGGTATATATAGATTACTTTCATGAATTGTTTAATTCATAACTGGCCCTTGTCATCGTTAGTAGCTTGAATATGAATGGTTCTATACAGTTATCCTATTCTGGAGGTGAGTTTGTGCGGTTGTTTTTCTGAGGATTGAATTCTATGTAAAGAGTTGATTCATTTAGCCGACCCCATTTAGTTGGGATAAGGCTGAGTTGTTGTTGTTGTAAAGTGTTGATTCATTCTTTGTATTCCTAATTATTTGGGTATATTAAGTTCGTTGTCTGGTTTTCCTCATGTTGAAATGCTTGACTGGAGAGTATCTTGCTACTAGCTGTGATTTCATTATTTTCCACCTTAAAGAGTCTAAGTTTTCTATCCTCTGGATACTTGTTTTTCTGTTGTTTTGTTTCAAAGCATAATGGCCTTTTCTTTGGGAGGTGAGGCAGAGAGGAGAGGGAGTTTGAAATGCTGGCACTGATTTATTTATTTATTATTATTTTTTTTTTGCAACATCCAAACTCATCTACATTAAACGCTGATGTTTGGGAAATTTGTCTATCTTGATCATGTTGAGACTTTCCACTAGATTTTCTCACGATGTGGTACGATTCTGTGGAGCATGTACGGTTAAAAAATAAAACTTAGAAAATAATTAAGAGTTCTTGATATCAATGCAGTAATGCCTGGGACTGAAAGTTCTATCTGCAGCATACCAAGAGTTAGAATATAAGGACGGAAAGAAAAAACAAGAGAACTAGAGAGTGGAAGTTTGGAGGAGAAGAAGAAGAAGAGGAAGAAGCAGAGAGAAGAGAATAGTGGAATGTTGTGTGTAGAGAAAAGATTCTCTACCACATCTATATTGCTTCACTAATGAGAGGTAAGGAATCACATACACCTACCCTAGGGAGGTAAAAGGTAAAAGATAGAAAATACAATACAAGACAAGAAGATTATAAACTTATTTCCAAAGTACCCTTATACATAAACTCTAACATTCCCTCTCAAGTTGGAGAAAAAATTTCATGCATTCTCACGTTGCATAAAAGGGTGCTAAATTGGTGAGAGATGAGCGCTTTGGTGAAGATGTTTGCCAGCTGATCATTTGTCTTCACAAAGGGGGTGCAAATGTAACCAAAATCTATCTTCTCCTTGATGTACCGGTCCACTTCAATGTGCTTTGAACTGACATGCTGCACCGGATTGTGAGCAATGCTTATAGCTGCCTTATTATCACAGTAGAGCTCCATAGGCCTTTCAGTGTCAATATCCAACTCGTGAACCAACCGTCCTAACCATATAAATTCACAAACTCCATGAGCCATTGCCCTAAATTTTGCCTCTACACTTGACCTAGCCACAACAAGCTGTTTTTTGCCCTCCATGTGACCAAATTGCCACCCACAAATGTGCAATAGCCCGATGTAGACCGTCTGTCAAAGATGGATCTAGCCCAATCGGCATTTGTGTTGCCTTCTGTCCTCAAGTGATTGTTCTTGGCCTCAAGTTTCAAAATTTCGGGTTTCGACTAGGTTTTGACCAATTTTGACTGAAATTTTCGAAACCTGGTCGAACCAGATTTTTTTGGGGCTAATTCTAGAAATTTTGGTCGAAATTTCTGAAACTTGGAAATCTCGGGGTGAGTCAATACCATCGTAATCTTGTAAATTTCAACCGAAATTTCTGAAACCTTGAACTATGCCTGGCATTCAATAGTCCTTTCCCTGGAGAGGACTTCAAGTATCTGAGGATGTGGTATACAACATTGCAGTGCCCACTCTTGGGAGCAGGCATAAACTTGCTCACTACTCCTATTGCACAAGTAATGTCCAGAGGATTCAAAGACAGATAGATAAGCTTCTTCACTAGACTTTGGTATTTGCATCAACAAGGGAAGGAGCACAATCTTTTCTGAGCCTATGGTTCTGCTCAATAGGAGAATTTGCAGGTTTGCGACCCAACATCCTTGTTTCTTTCAACAGGTCTAGTACAAATTTTTTGTGTCATATATTTATCCCCTTTCATAGACCTTGACACTTTAATTCCCAAGAAATACTTAAAAGTGTCCAAGAACTTTATTTCAAACTGTTTGGCCAAGTAGGTCTTCAGCCTAGCTATCTCAGCTCTGTCATCTTCAGTCACTGCAATGTCATCAACATAGACAATTAGTGCAGTAGTAGTACCATTACGTTGTCACATAATTAAGGTATGGTCAGCTTGAACATGGGAATACCCATCATTCAGAATAACTTGCTTGAATGCCTTAAACCATGCCTTTTGTGGATTGTTTGAGATCTTATAAAGCCTTTTTGAGGAGACATGCCTTCCCTTCAGCTGAAGGAAACTTGAAGCCAGGTGGAGGCTGCATGTACGTTTCCTCATCTAAGTCACCATGAAGGAACACATTCTTTACATCTAACTGATATAAATGCTACTCTCTATTTGCTGCCAATGATCGGCGAACCTATACAGAATTATGCTTAGCCACATGAGAAAATGTCTCCTGGTAGTCAATTTTGTACACCTGACTGTATCCTTTGTCCACCAACCTTGCTTGTACTTCTCAATAGCACAATCTGAATGGTACTTGATTGTGTAAACCCATTTGTATCCAACTGGAATTCTCTCTTGGGGAGATCAACCAGTTTCAAGGTGTAGTTCTTCTCAAGAGCCATCATTACTTCAGACATGGCTTGCTTCCACTTTGTGTCAGACATGGCCTCAGTGAAATTATTGGGGATGGAAACAGAGGAGAGGACAACTGTAAAATAAACAACTGTAGGAGAGCATCGTAGGAAATTAATTGGGTTATAGTATTAGTGCAAACTCTCTTTCCCTTTCTAATAGCAATAAGAAAGTCTAACTCAGAAGGGATGTTACATGACTAAGGAAGGTGGATCTCAGGATGTGGATCCAAAGAGGACTCTTGGCAGGTCTTTTTTCCCTTTCTCTTGTACACAAATAACGCTTTCTCTTCACTAGAACCGCCGCCTGAATGATCACAAGTATTAACAAAAACCACCTCTTTGTGTTTCCCAATGTCAACCATGAAAGGGAAAATAGGCAAGGGAGGAAGAAATGGAATGACATTAGTAGCCTTCTCACTTCCATTTTTTTTTTTTTTTTGGATGAATAACTAATTAATTCAAAACCAAGGAAAGAAGAAAAAACAAGGGAGAGAAGGGGGGGAGACGCAAAAGCCAACAAAGAGCCTACACAAAGCCCAACAAAACGAACCTATAACCAAGGCCAAAACAATGGCCAGACCTAACTACAAAAAGGGGGGAACAATGTGGGGGAGTAGAAACCAATAAAAGCCATCAGGTGGGTTGGATGATCTCGACCTGAAGGTTCCAAGAGGAGATGATGTGGATGTTCCGGCGGGAGGAGGAAACTGGGCCGGGGGGGGAAGGGAATGAGCTTTAAAAGACATAAAAATAGATAGCTTTCCAAATCTGGTCCAGAGATCTAGATTTGGGGGTCCATCTACAGATGTTTCTTTCCATCTAGAGGTGGTTGATGGTAGCGCAAAAAGCCAACTTGCCAATAATGTCACAGATGGAGGGGCCAGAGAAGGTCATGTCAATTCAAATACATTCCCGATGGAAAGGGAGGAGCATTTGGAAAGGACAGATTTCTAAATAAGGGAGGAGAAGGGACATGAGAAGAAGAGATGGGGGAAATCTTCAGAATCATAGGCGCAGAGATAGCAAGAAGGGCCGACAGGGATGTGGCGGTGTATGAGGAAAGATTGGGTGGGAAGGCAGTTGGTAAGGCATCGCCAAGACGCCAAAGGGTAAAGCTATGACGGGGAATATGACCTTTGAACCAAACCACCTTATGCCAAGGGATAGTCAAAGAGGGGACACGGATGAGAGACCAATCAGAGGCAGTGGAGAAGGAGCCAGAGGGAAGCCAGATGCATTTGTCCTCTTTTCCCCTCTGGCCAGGAGGGAGGGGGGAGAGAGGACTAGAGATCCAGAAGAGGGGGGGAGAGTGGGGGGACCAACCGTTAGGAGAAAGGATAGAGGAAACGAAAGCAGTAGACAGAAGGCTAGAAGGGTAGATGATCCTGGGGGAGAGAAGGAGAGAGAGGATACTTGAAGGATGCCAAGGGTCCTTTTAGAGGGAGAAGGCACCAAAGGAAGGCACAGACTCAATGAAAGTGACATCTTTGGAGAGAAGCCACCTTTGGGAAAAAGTTTGATAACACTTTTAGCCTTTGGTAGTGGAAGAATACCCAAAAAAGAGGCATTTGAGGGCCTTTAATTAGCCTTGGGATCAAGCTTAGTGCGAAAAGATTTATTAACATGCACATAACAAACACAATCAGACACCCTAGGAGGGAGGAAAAAAGCATAAGAGATAAGAGTTCAAAAGGATTTTTGGAACCAAGGATTTTTCTAGGCATGCGGTTGATGAGGAAAGCAAGAACAACCTCAGACCAAAATGTTTTAGGAACATGCATACCAAAGAGAAGGCTTTGACCGACTTCTAACAAATGTCAGTTTTTCTTCTAAACTACCCCATTCTTTTGGGGTGCATCAACACAAGCAACCCGATGGATAATACCATTATCAGTGACAAAAGGTCCTGAAGGCCAACATACATGAACTCCCCCCTTTATCAGATTGGACAATTTTAATTTTGGTTTCAAGCCGGGTACAAACCATTTGATAAAAGTTTTTGAAGGCATCATAAAAAAACCATTTGATAAAAGTTTTTGAAGGCATCATAANAAAAAAAAAGAGCAGAGAGAGAAAACAGAACCAGAAGGAAGCGAAGGACGACGTCGGAGAAGCAGCAGAGAGAGCGATAGCAGCCGCCGCCTCCTCTCTCGTTTTTTTTCCCTTCCGACAACAGCCGCCGCCTCCTCTCTCATTTTTTCCCTTCCGACAGCAGCCGCCGCCTCCTCTCTGTGTCCGACGGCAAAGAAAGAAGAAGAAAAAGAAGAGGAGAGAGTCGACGAAAAGAAGAAGACGAAGAAGAAGAGAAGAAGAAGGCATACCTGGTTTCCAAGCCCCACCGTCGAAGTCGTAAGGCCCTTTCCTTCTCGTATCACAGCCACGATCTCCCACCTCTGCTGGTCCTGAGATCGACGGAGAAGAAAACCCCAATTCTTCCTTTTAAACTCTTTCTTTAAATTAGTTTCTCCATTCTTCCTACATATCCCTCCCTTTCTCCTTTATTCCCCTTTTGTCCCATATCTTTTTATTTCCAAATCAAACCCCTATCCTTTTTGTGGTTTAGTTCGAACTTCAAAAAAAAAAAAAATTCCCATTCTATCCCTGCCCTTTAAGCATTCAGTTATTTACTATTCTACCATTATTCTTTGAGTGCTATTTTGTTACTCATCACCATGGTAGCCAATAGTGAAGTTGTTCAACAGCTGAATTCTTATAAAGGAGAAACTGATACAAAATTTGATGCTCTCACTAACATAGTCACGTCCCTAAAAACAATGGTGGAATCTATGCAAGTTTCTATTGATCGTTTGGTGGCAGCAGATAAAGGAAAGAGTCCCATTCAGTCTGGGGATTCTTCCAACACCACCCCACAGGATCTGCCAGTAACACCACCACCACCACATCATACACCACCACCACCACCTCCACCACCATATGGGACTGGTAGACATGATGATGGAGCAGAAAGAGCAGCAAAACTGGATGTCCCTGATTTTTATAGAGACAATAATCCAGAATTGTACCTTGACTGGATTCACAGTTTAGATACATTCTTCAGATGGTACGGGTTGACTGAGGCTCGAAAGATCCTATTTGCAGAGGCCAAACTGAAAGGCATGGCTCGAGTCTGGTGGATCAAGCAACAACAACAGAACCGAACCCGAGGCATTGGGTTGGTCACTACTTGGGCTGAAATGTATGAAGTCATGAATCGGCGATTCTTGCCTTCTGATTACAAGCAACGCATGCATCTCAGGTTTGCACAGTTGAAACAAGAGAATTTGACCGTTGAAGAGTATGTTGCTAGATTTTATTATTTGGCCACTCGTTCTGACTTTGAGTGGGATGAAGAAGTCTTAGTGGCCCAATTTCGCAATGGTCTGCACCCTCAACTTAGTGCTGCCCTTGCATCTAGTCGACTACCTACAATGGAAGACGCCGTACAAGTAGCATATCAGGTTGAGGAAAGTCTGAAACGCCCATACAACCGGAGAAATTTTGCAGATACTTTTTCTCGAGGTACTAGTTGGCAACAGTCTCCTACCCAAGAGAGGTCATCTAGCAAGCCACAGGCAAGTGCTACATCTATGGCTTCTTCACGACCTAGTCGGCCGTATTCTCCACCTCGACATGTTTCTGAAATGTCATCTTCACGGCCTACTCGCCCATATTCACCCCCTCGGCGTGGTTCAAATAAACCTTCTGATTCTTCAAAATTTACAGTTCGGTGCTACTCATGCCATGGATTTGGACATATCAGTGCCCAATGTCCTAGCCGTTTGGTTGCTTTTATTGATAAGGATTCTCCTATACCATATATTCCCGAAGAGCAACTTGGTTCTGACACAGTTGATTTAAGAGAAGAGCGTGCAACAGGTGAAGTCAATGACACTCTTAGTGACGATGACCAACATCCTTTTTATGTCATTCGTCATGTGTTGACCACTCAAAAGGCCACTGAAAATGAAGATTGGTGCCGCAGTAGTATTTTTCAGACTCGTGTGAAGTGCAATGATCAGTTGCTAACCTTGGTCATTGATGGAGGCAGTTGCACTAATGTTATCTCTGAAGACGCTGTTCGTAAGCTGGGATTGAATACAGAACCACATCCTAATCATTACAAGGTTGCTTGGGTGAACAACACTAATCTCAAAATCACAGATAAGTGCTTGGTCACATATTCTATTGGTGGATTTAAGGATACAGTCCAATGTGATGTCCTCCCTCTGAAGGTGTGCCATATCCTTCTTGGTCGACCTTGGTTGTTTGATAAGAAAGTACAGCATTGTGGCTATGCCAATACCTATGCCTTCAAGCATGCCAACAAGACTATGAAGTTTCATCCTGCCAAAGATCTCCCTGAAATTAAGCTCAAGAAGATGGTGGGATCATTCCTCATTCAGCGTATTCCTTCAGACGGTCTCCTCGGTCCTTTCCCTAACTCGACGGAGTCGAGTTCTTTTCAGAGGAGGAGAGTTGATGCAGATACGGCTGCCCTTTCTTGGTTGGACCAGCATGACCGGCTTTGGAAGCCAAGAGCCAAGAAGAACCGGTCCAGCCCAGGGTTTTGGTCCAACAAGGGTTGGAAATAAAATTAGTATTTTACTTAGTATTTTATTTCATGCTTTTAGTTTCCAGACTTGAACGTAGGAGTATGATTTATTTCCTTGCTTTGGTTTCCTTTTATAGTTGTTTCCTAGTTTAGGCTAGTTTCCATTCCAGTTACGTTTCTAATTTCATGTTCCTATTTTCCTATATATTAGTTGTAATCGATTGAAGTTTTGGAGAGCAATTTGATTATTGAATGAATGTGTGAGTGTGATCTCCTTTTCCCCATCTCTACTCTGATTTCCCCTCCCTTCCCTAAGGGTTCTCCATCAGAGAGAAGGAGAGAGAGGATACTTGAAGGATGCCAAGGGTCCTTTTAGAGGGAGAAGGCACAGACTCAATGAAAGTGACATCTTTGGAGAGAAGCCACCTTTGGGAAAAAGGTTGATAACACTTTTAGCCTTTGGTAGTGGAAGAATACCCAAAAAAGAGGCATTTGAGGGCCTTTAATTAGCCTTGGGATCAAGCTTAGTGCGAAAAGATTTATTAACATGCACATAACAAACACAATCAGACACCCTAGGAGGGAGGAAAAAAGCATAAGAGATAAGAGTTCAAAAGGATTTTTGGAACCAAGGATTTTTCTAGGCATGCGGTTGATGAGGAAAGCAAGAACAACCTCGGACCAAAATGTTTTAGGAACATGCATACCAAAGAGAAGGCTTTGACCGACTTCTAACAAATGTCAGTTTTTCTTCTAAACTACCCCATTCTTTTGGGGTGCATCAACACAAGCAACCCGATGGATAATACCATTATCAGTGACAAAAGGTCCTGAAGGCCAACATACATGAACTCCCCCCTTTATCAGATTGGACAATTTTAATTTTGGTTTCAAGCCGGGTACAAACCATTTGATAAAAGTTTTTGAAGGCATCATAAAAAAACCATTTGATAAAAGTTTTTGAAGGCATCATAAGCATCACTCTTATGTTTCATAAGAACGGTCCACAAATGAAACAACGTAATGATAGCCAAACAAGGAGGGTAGTAGGAGAAGGCCCCAAAACTCAGTATGCACAATAGGAAAGGGAACTACAGAAGTACAGATCTATTACCATCATACCATGATAGGGATAAGACGAAAACAACAATGTTTAAAAAAAGTACATGGCTTACAATGAAATACATGAGAAGAAGGGAAAGATGTAAATAAATGAGGTATTTGTTTCCTCATAACAACATAAGAGGGATGTCTCAAAGGTTGATGCCAAAGCATCACATAGTCCGTAGAACCACAATCACTATGTCCACATGCATAGGATTGTGGTTTAATAAAAAAAGATAATTGAGACTCAAGGCGATAGAGTCCTCTCTCTTCACGTCCATTGCCAATAATCCTCTTTGTCACCAAATCTTGAAAAAGACAATGAGAAGGAAAAAAAAGTGACAACAATTCAAGGATTTAGTTAAGGTGTTTATAGACAAAAGATTTAGGGTAAGGTTAGGAACATGAAGAACAAAATTAATGGAAATGGAAGAGATAATGGGAATATTGCCTTTACCAGAGAGGAGAGTACCATCAGCCACCTGAACCTTATCCTTACCCAGAACAAATGGAGCAGGAATCATAATAATGGGATGTACTAGTCATGTAGTCAGTGGCACCAAAGTCAATGGCCCACAGTGGAGCTATGGGAGGAACAATGTGGAAACAAGTATAGCGGAAGCTGAGGCATCTGGTACAGTATGTGAGGTAGATGGGCTATTTAGCTGAGACATGAACCTGCAAAGAACTGCAATATCCTCATAGAGAATGAGCTGGTATCTGCCTATGAGTGTCCCCTAGGATCAATTTCTGTCATCGCAGCATGGGTTGTAGCTGCTCCTCTGCAGCCACCATGTGTTCTAGGAGAACGGCCATGAAGAACCCAACACCTCTCTCGAATGTGCCCACGTTTCCCACAATGATCACACCAGAGTCTATCTCTGTTATCTCCACAGGATAGCCCTTGGCCTCTGCCATACCATTCTCTGTGGCTAATGGAAGAAAGAGCAAATCGCTCAAGTGAAGGAGCAGGGTCCATGGCACCTCTCCAGGTCTCCTTACTCTACAGGTTCCTTATCAAGGGATGGAAGAGGTGGCCGGCCCAAGATTTGTATCCGGATTGGCTCATACCTCGGGTTCAAACCCACCAAGTGAGATAAGAACACGTTCCTTTTCAAGTGTTTGGCAAACCTTAGCTTCATCTTCGGGGTTATTAGAAAGTTGAAGGTCTCTATAATGATCATTCTCTTCCCAGAAACCAATTGCAGTATTATAATACTCAGAAAAGTGTAATGACTTTCTGGAGAAGTTGATAAATCTTATCTAAGTCACCCATTGTATCAGAAGTCTTGGAAACACTATTCCAAATATCCTTGGCAATCTCCTTTGTCATAAATTTCCTCCCAATCTTAGGTTTCAAAGAGAAGATCGGCCAAGTCATAACAATGGAGTTCTCAGTCTCCCATTTTGGATACGTCATTACGTTGGGTCATTAGGATTTGATGCTCGAATGGTACCTGCAATGTACCCTATCTTTCCCCTACTCCGCAGAGAAAGCTTCACAAAATGTGCCTTTTCCAACGTCACAGTGGAAATCTGGGTATTTGGGTTATCAAAGACCATCTGAGTAGGATACTACTCATAACACTGGATGGAGCTTCTGCAGTTGCATTGTCCTCAAACATGATGCAGACGGCTAGAAGCACACTCACAAAGTGGGGATGACACCCAAAAAACAACCGGGGAGTATATACTCTTCCCAAATATTCCTTCCCAACACTCAGAAATAAATCCAGCAAGGAAAAAATGACATATAACTCAAAGGGATTCAACAGAACCACATTCCTCAAAGTATAACATCATCTCAAGGCAACACACGATGCTCAAAGAACATACCTTACGGATCCAAGGCAAATGAAGGCTCACATACACATTTCCAGAGCAAAAAAAAACAAGAAAAAAGGGTTGGCGGTGGCTGTATTCCAGCAGAAAAAGGAGTTGTGGAGAGACAACTCTTAGAACCAGCATGCAAGACCATGGGGGGATTGTAGAGGGCCCTAGAGCGATCCAAGGAAGCTTCGCTCCAGCTCCAAAGCTGGCCGGATGTGTGTGTGTGTGTGTGTGTGTGAGAGAGAGAGAGAGAGAGCTTCCAAATGCTTGGTTTGCTTGCAAGCTCCAAGTGTCTATTTCTCCAAAGAAAAGCTTCTCTTGGTGTCACCATGGTCCTCTTTCATGCCTCTCTCAGGATTTCTTCAATCCTTCAACATAGTGGTCCCTTCTTTGGAGCCCTTTGTAACCTAGGGTTCCAAAGAGAGAGGGAGAGAAAGTGGGAAACTTGTAGCACGACTCTCAAACCAACACCTTGAGCACTGATACCAAGTTAGAGTGTAAGGATGGAAAGAAAACAGGAGAACAAGAGAGTGGAAGGTTGGGAAGAAAAAGGAGAAGAAGAGAAGAGAAGAGAATAGTGGAATGTTGTGTGTGGAGAAAGGATTCTCTACCACATCTCTATTACTTCACTAATAACATGTAAGGAATTGCATACACCTCGCTGGGGAGGTAAAGGGTAAAAAATAGAAGACACAATACAAGGCAAGAAGATAATAAAATTGTTCCTAAAGTACCCTTATTACATAAACTTTTAATAACAAACACATAAACTGTTGATGACAGTGGATGGAAAACTTTTGGAAGGCTTCTCGACCATGCTGAAATTTGTCATGGGATTTTCTCAGAATACACTGTGATTCTGTAGCCCATTTTTCTCTGTAAAACTTTGAGCGTTAAAAGCTCAATTGATTTGGGTGCTATTTTGCATATGGAATGAATTTAAGATGTTAATGCTTAAAATTCCATTTGCATTTCTTTCAACATTTGGAGTACATGCTTGCATAATTTACTCTGCCGGTCTGCCCGATCTTACAAGGAATGAATCTTGTTCAGGTGGGAGAAGCTGCATTGTCCATCTTACATAGCATGGTATCTGCACATTCTGATCTAGATGATGCAGGAGAAATAGTAACACCAACACCGACAGTAAAACGGATATTGTCAAGTCCACGTTGCCTTCCACATGTTGCACAGGTGAACTCTCTATTTATACTGAGTCTTTGTTATAATTTGTTCTTTGCCATATCAAATGCTACTTTGTTCTTTATATCAACATTTTAATAGATAACATCATCTGTGCTGTAGTTGTCTCCAGATAAAAATTTCACCAACGTACAGCTTAGTTATTTCCAGAGGGAGCCATTACTTATGTTAATGTGTATGCATGTTGAAACACGTCCTTTACCAACATTATACAAAATTGTGGCATCAATCAACATAACGGATAGAGGGATGTATGATTTTTCTAAAGGTGTGAATAAACTACAGTAATAGTTTCCATTGAAGATTGCTAGTTTAGTAGGGTTAGATTTGGCTTTGTTTTTTCTTTGTCAGATTTTGAACTAGTTATAGTAATTTTCATGATTCAATCATTCCTCCTGTTGTGTTATAAATTAAATGACTTGATTAGTGCCTTGCTAGAAGTGAAACTGTCATATTCCTATTGTATTACAGCAAATCAATGCTTGTCAGCTGGTAATGTTTCATCCTAATAAGAGCCTCTGCTTAATCATGAACAACTTAGATGGTTAGCCGATTTTCATCAAGTAATTTTCTTCCTATTTTCTTGCGGGTTCTATTAGTTGCGATATTAACTTTGAAAGTATATGCTAATTTGAATGGTGTAGTTGTAGGTGTACGAAGACAAGGGTTAGGCTAAAAAGTAATTAGGTTTTAAGTAGTGGGAAATACATAAATGCTTGTGAGTTAACAGAAGATATGGCACAGGATTATAGCCAGCCTCAAGTTGTTGGGTTAAGGCTCAGTTGCGTTGGATCTATATTTTATTAGGGAATTTGGTAGTATAATGTGATGTTTACATGTTTCATGTAATTCTTTGTCATTTGCTATTTAATTTTAGCACATTTTCTTGAAGTCTTTTAGGGTGTATTTGTGGTTATTTTAGCTTTTATCATTTATTTAACTGTGCAGTTCTCTAGTTTTAGGATTCAAGTTTTCATGTGTATGAACCTTCCTTGGCTTTCGGTGGAAGCTTGACATTTGAACTAATTATACTATTGTTTTACCATGTGAAAAAATTATGTAGGCTCTACTTACTGGGGAGCCAAGTATTGTTGAGAGGGCTGCTGCTTTACTGAAGGCCATTGTTATGAGGAATCCAAAGGCAATGATGCGATTATACAACACAGGTGCATTTTACTTTGCTCTGGCATATCCTGGATCTAATCTCCTCATGATTGCACAACTCTTCTCTGTGACCCATGTCCACCAAGCATTCCATGGTGGGGAAGAGGCAGCTCTTTCCTCCTCACTACCTCTGGCAAAGCGAAGTGTACTGGGTGGGCTTCTCCCGGAGTCTTTGTTGTATGTGTTGGAGCGTAGCGGTCCAGCTTCATTTGCGGCAGCAATGGTTTCTGACTCTGATACTCCCGAGATCATCTGGACACACAAAATGCGAGCCGAACATCTAATTCGTCAGGTAATTTTTGAGGCATATTCCTTCACCTCGGTGTCTCCTCGTTTTCTTACTACAAAATTTCGTTCATTTCTCTTCATCAGGTTTTGCAGCATCTTGGTGATTTTCCCCAGAAACTGCCACAACATTGCCATTCGTTATATGATTATGCTCCTATGCCACCTGTGACATATCCAGAGCTAAGGGATGAAATGTGGTGCCATCGATATTATTTGAGAAACTTGTGTGATGAGATCCGTTTTCCAAATTGGCCGATTGTTGAACATGTAGAATTTTTACAGTCCTTGTTGGCAATGTGGCGTGAAGAGCTAACAAGACGACCCATGGATCTTTCTGAAGAAGAAGCTTGCAAAATACTGGAGATATCCTTAGAAGATGTATCAATTGATGATGCCGACAGAAGCCATCCTGTTGAAATGGTTGAGGGGATTACAAACACCTCTAAGCAGATTGAAAACATTGATGAGGAAAAGCTCAAGCGACAATACAGGAAACTTGCAATGAGATACCATCCTGACAAAAATCCTGAAGGAAGGGAGAAGTTTCTTGCTGTACAGAAAGCTTATGAACGCTTGCAGGTATTATTTGGTTCCTGGTGTGCTGCAGAAAACCATCCCAGTAGACTAGCTAAAGGATGTCCACTTGTTTGAATTTACCATTGCATCTCATGAGACTGGATGTACATTTATTAACTATTTCTAGTGTCAAAAAATTACTTTAGGGTTTCAAACTTGTCCAAAATTGTTATTGTGATTTTGATTACAAGGATTTGAAGCTGTTCCTTTTTGACAGTGGAAATTCGAGTAAAGCATCCAATTAGACTTGGATGCCATTGTGTAATTTATTCTCTTGGTGTTTATAGGGTGTGCATGACATAACTTGTTCGTTGATGTAAGCTTGAGAATGTATGTTGTATGCTCCAAATGCACCAGTGGGATAATAGTCAGAATTTCAATGTTTTAACTTTGCTGAATTCATTTGACATAATCTTATCTATTGTGTTTCCAGGCTTCCATGCAAGGATTGCAAGGTCCACAACTTTGGAGGTTACTGCTTTTGCTGAAAGGACAATGTATATTATACAGGAGATACGGGGAGGTTTTGGAGCCTTTTAAATATGCTGGCTACCCAATGCTGCTTGATGCAGTCACAGTGGACAAAGATGACAGCAACTTTCTTTCTTCTGATAGAGCACCCCTTCTTGTGGCTGCCTCAGAACTAGTGTGGCTGACGTACATTACCTTTACCACCTGTTTTCTGAACTTCATTCTGTTGTTGACTGATAATGTGCTGGTCTCAACACATCCTTTATACTTGTCTCATATTTCAGGTGTGCATCTTCTTCATTAAATGGTGAAGAGCTTGTCAGGGATGGTGGGATACCACTTCTTGCTAATCTTCTTTCCCGTTGCATGTGTGTTGTCCAGCCAACTACTCCTGCAAGTGAACCATCTGCCATTATTGTTACAAATGTGATGCAAACATTTTCTGTCCTGAGTCAATTTGAAAGTGCCAGAGTTGAGATGCTTAGATTCGGTGGAATAGTTGAGGATATTGTGCACTGTACTGAACTTGAGCTTGCCCCTGCCGCTGTTGATGCTGCACTTCAGACTGCTGCTCATGTTTCTGTATCATCTGAATTGCAGGATGCTTTACTAAGAGCTGGTGTATTATGGTATGCTTTAATGTTGATTTTCCCCTCTTTTTATATATAAGCACAGAATATTGAAAAAGAAAGCAAGAAAGAAGGGACCAAGAGTTGAACACTCCAAACCAACACCCCTTTCCCCCCAAGAAAAAAAAAAAGAAGAGAATTTTTTTCACGAACATTATTTTCCCCTTAGTGAGAATATACATTCTTACGTTGACTCCTTTGGGATGAATTTGGGTTGGATTTCTTCATTCTATTACATTCTTTATTCTCTAAAGTAGCTGAATCAGATTTTCTTGCAGGCATATATTGGTTTTGGATTAGTTTGTCATGTATCTGCTACTCCTTTTCTTTTATAATGCTTTCTTTACTTCTTTTTTTTCCCTTTTGCCATCTAATTTGTTTGTCTGATTATTAAATCCATCATTAAAACTAAACATTTTTTCTTTTTCTCCCTTAAGTTTTCTTGAAGCATGTTAATTATAAAATGTTGGGGTGGTCATTGATTGGTACATCATTTTGGACCTCACGATTTTGCATAACAACAACAACTCAGCCTTTTCCCAGCTAAATTGGGTCAACTATGTGGATCCATGAGAGGGTAAAATAAAAATAAGGTAAAAATGAAAGAAACAAAGCAACACCTCAGGAATCCCACCTGAATGGGGTCAGCTACATTGAACTTTACCCTCCAAACAACTCTATTTGAGGTCATACTAGAGAGTCAGGACCTAGATTCCATGTCTTTCCTTACTACTCCTATGATCATTTTAGGCTTGCCACTTGCTCTTTCAACTCCTTCCATCTGAATCTGATCACTCCTCCTTACTGGGGCATCCCAAGGCCTCTATTGAATATGCCAACATGGCCATATCACCTTAAAAGACTTTCTCGAAGCTTTCTCTTAACTGTGGCAACTCCCAAATCAGCTCTAATCCGGTTATTCCTTACTACATCTCTCCTAGTTTTCCCACACATCCATCTTAACATCCTTATCTCTGCTACACTCAGTTTATCTATATTACGCTTCTTGACTTCTCCATACATCATAGCCGGTCTTACGATTGCCTTGTAGAAATTTCCTTCAAATTTTAAGGCCATATTTGTTTGACAGAAGTAAAAAGGGTTGGATTGTTCTTGTTTTCCCACAAAGTACCACAAATATGAGTGTTTGGATAACGGGGGTGGGAAACTTACTAGGCAAGGTCATTTAATGCAATAATTGTTGTCTGCTAATGTGGTACTTAACTTTGTCCATCCCACTCGCTTCCAAAGTCTTGCCAAAATTGGTAGGATTTAATGGAAAAGTTGTTTTGACACTTGCTCTCTCCATCATATCCTCTCTTTCTCATGGAATCCCTCCCCACCTCCATTTCCTCTCCTTCCCATAGAATTCCACCCCACTAAAAAAATTACATATTATTCCACTATTTCCTTTTCCTTCCCTTTCCTTGTCAAGTCAACCCACAACATATGGGACTCACCTTCACAAATTTCCCAGCCCTTTTTATCCGTCAAACAAACGGGGCATAAAGGAATACGCCAGTCACACAACACTCCGACCCCATTTAGTTGGGATAAGGTAAGGTTGAGTTGAGTTGAGTTGTACACAACACTCTAGATGCACCTCTCCACTTCATCCATCATACTTTAATTTTTTGAGAAACATCTTCCTTAATATCATCTTCGTTGCTTATTATGGTTGATCTTGGATATTTAAAATAATCACTTTGCGGTATCTCTCTCCTTAAATTTCACCACTTTGTTATATGTCCTAGTTCAGCTAAAGTTCCACACTATATGGTATATACTCCGTCTTCGTTCTACTTATCTTAAAACCTCTTGCTTCCTAGGTAAATCTCCATAACTCCAACTTATCGTTAAACCTTGCTACTGTCTCATCCACCCAAACAATATCGTCAGCAAAAAACATACACCACAGAACCTCATCTTGGATCTACTTGGCATAAAACCTCATTGGTTCTCCGAGATAATAGTTTCTCTTCTTAGGTGGGCTTCAATAGCCTTCTCCTATAATTTCATAGCATGACTCATTAGTTTATGCCTTTATTGTTATTGCAGCTCTGGATATCACCTTTATTTTTTTATGTTAGAACTACAATGCTTCTCCTCCATTTATTTGGCATTTTCGTTGTACTCATAATCTTGTTAAATAGCTTAGTTAGCCAAGATAACCCACATAGTCCCAAGCTCTTCTACACATTTCAATTGGGACCTCATCTTGACCTGGCGTCTTACCTACTCTCATCTTCTAAAGGCTTCTTTAACCTTGGCCTCTCCAACTTTTCGTACATGATGATGTGTGATGTCTTATCTCATGATTCTGCACATGGTTTTTATAACTGAACCAGGCATCGAACAAAAAAACAACACCAACAAAAATAACAACAACAAAGCCTTATTCCAACTTAATGGGGTCGGCTACATGGATCCAAGAAAGAATAAAGAGCCAAAGAGGAGAAAAGGAAAAAGTTACGGGAAACAAAAGACAAAAACAGTAACGAAATAGATCATAAAGTTGAGAATTAATTGCGGCAGAGTTAGGCACTTGTTTTAATGGTAGATTACTACTACAAATTTCCATAGAACAATATAATATTCGATTTTTACCTAGGGGACCATTGAACCAAACTGACTGGTTTTCTCAAACCAGGAGGTTTGATTCTGGTTCTAATCTGTGGCAGTTCTATGTCCAGAATGAGCAAAAAAATTAAGTGGTTTCTCTCTAACCAGATACAGCCATCCAGTCCGGTTTTTAACATTATGATTTTGCAATATGGTATATTATGTGTCCTCTCACATTTTCTTGGTTTTCACCCCATCAGGTACCTTTTACCATTGCTGCTCCAGTATGACTCAACAGCTGAGGAGGCTGATATGACAGAAGCACATGGTGTTGGTGCTATTGTGCAAATTGCTAAAAACATGCATGCTATCCGAGCATCTAAAGCCCTCTCAAGACTCAGCGGTTTGTGTGCTGATGGAACTTTGACACCCTATAATGATGCTGCAGCCGATGCCCTTAGAGCTCTTTTGACTCCTAAACTTGCCAAAATGTTAAAAGATCAGTTGCCCAAGGATCTTTTGACCAGTTTAAACACAAACATGGAGTCCCCAGAGGTAAATGCAAGGACTCTCTATGTAATGGTTGCATACTGTATTTTAGACATTGAATTTTAATTTTTTCATGTCTTTTGAGATTGCTCTTAATTCATTAATTTTACTCAGCTACCTGTATAACCATAAATCCTGTGTGTGTGTGTGTGTCTTTCCAGATTCAATGAGATGTTTTATGAAATTCCATTTTGCTTATTTGTGCAGATTATTTGGAATTCTTCAACGCGAGCAGAACTTCTGAAATTTGTGGACCAGCAGCGTGCTAGTCTGGGTCCTGATGGTTCATATGACTTGAAAGAGTCTCGTTCTTTTACATACGAAGCTCTATCAAAAGAACTCCATGTTGGAAATGTTTACCTGAGGGTATATAATGATCAGCCTGCTTTTGAGATAAGCGAGCCAGAAGCTTTTTGTGTCGCACTCCTTGATTTTATGTCTGGCCTAATGCACAATCGATATGGTAAAGATGATGGTCAGACAAAATCTGATAACAATGATGTACTCGTTGAGTCATCTGAACATCAAAATGGTACAGTTGATGGAGCCATTAATGAACAGCAGAATCTTGATGATAAAATCTCTGATGCAGAAGTTGCTGGCAAAGAGGATATTGAACTTGTTATGAACCTTCAAATCGGATTGACCTCTCTTCAGGTATATTTCTGGCTGGAGATGAAAATGGGTAGTCAACGATCCAAATTTGATTTGGATTTGTATCTGTTTATTTGGATATTTTATCCTGATAATCAGATGTGTTTATGAATTTGTTTATCTATTTGCTTAAAAAAATGTGCTCTGATTGTAAGTTAACGTTATAGGTAATTATTTAATAATCTATAATTACTATGTTTTGATATATATGTTCTACTTTTCCTTAACATTTCACATAATGTAGAAGTAATTTAGTATTATTTTTATTAATATTTGTATATTGTAAAATTAATTGAATTCAACTGGATCTATGGTTGATATAATATTGACTACGCAATTAAAATATCTATCACATATCGGATTGAATTCACATAGCAGAAGTGATAATCAAATACAAATTTAGATACTGGTGCATTTACTCTTAATTCACTTACATCCTATTTTTGGCTTGTGCTTTTCTCTCTCTCAAATTGACATTTTCGTTTCTGCTTGCAGAATTTATTGACAAGCAACCCAAATTTGGCTTCCATATTTTCTTCTAATGAACAGCTAGTACCTCTTTTCGAGTGCTTTTCTCTTCCTGTTGCACCAGAAAGCAATATCTCTCAACTTTCACTCAGTGTGCTTTCACTATTGACCACATATGCTCCTTGCTTGGAGGCTATGGTGGCGGATAGGGAGAGTCTTCTCCTTTTATTTCAAATGCTGCATTCTGCCCCCACTTGCCGGGAAGGGGCTCTGCATGTACTTTATGCCTTGGCAAGCACAGCTGAACTTGCATGGGCTGCTGCCAAGCATGGTGGTGTAGTTTATATTCTTGAGCTTCTTTTGCCTTTGCAAGGTAAAGCTTCTAACCTTGTTAATGTATTATCATGGCTATGTATGGAGAGGATGAATTCATATTGATGATAAAGCTGATGCTATGCAGAAGAAGTTCCTTTACAACAAAGGGCAGCGGCTGCCTCCTTGTTGGGTAAACTTGTTGGGCAGCCAATGCATGGGCCTCGAGTGACTATAACACTAGCAAGATTTCTTCCAGATGGCCTAGTGTCTGCTATCAGGGATGGACCTGGTGAAGCTGTGGTTGCTGCCCTTGAGCAAACTACAGAAACACCAGAACTTGTATGGACACCAGCAATGGCAACTTCTTTGTCTGCACAGATTGCAACAATGGCAGCAGACCTTTACCGTGAACAGATGAAAGGCCGTGTTGTTGATTGGGATGTACCTGAGCAAGCATCTGGGCAACAAGAAATGAGAGATGAGCCACAGGTTTGATTTTTAATCGAATCCTTATTACAGTTGAGGGGCCTTTCGTGCTCTTATCTGAATTCAAACCTCCATGGTCACGCAGGTTGGGGGAATTTATGTGAGACTGTTCCTTAAAGACCCTAAGTTTCCCTTGAGAAATCCAAAGAGATTCTTGGAAGGACTTTTGGATCAGTATGTATCAGCTATTGCTGCTACACATTACGATGTGCACGCTGTTGACCCTGAGCTCCCATTACTTCTGTCAGCTGCACTGGTGTCTTTGTTGCGAGTACACCCTGCACTTGCTGATCATGTTGGGTACCTTGGATATGTTCCCAAGCTCGTAGCTGCGATGGCCTATGAAGGCAGGCGAGAAACAATGGCTTCTGGGGAGGTGAAGAATGGTGACCACGTGGATCAGATTTATGAAAATGAAGATGGTCAAGAGCCTCCAAACACTCAAACTCCACAAGAACGTGTACGTCTTAGTTGTCTACGTGTACTGCATCAACTTGCAGGTAGTACAACTTGTGCCGAAGCTATGGCAGCAACAAGTGTAGGAACCCCTCAGGTAAAGTCAGAACATCAAACCATCTGATGTTGCCATTACAATTAATTTCTTTCCATAATTTTTCCCTTTCTGATTGTTAATTTGCTTCTATCAGAACTCCCCCCCCCCCCTATTTTTAAATTTGAAGCATATGAAGCATTTTTGGCATACCATACTTGTGGTTTTTCAATTAACAACTTCAACTTCTGGTCACGCTTCCAGGTTGTTCCATTGCTAATGAAAGCGATTGGGTGGCAAGGTGGCAATATACTAGCTCTGGAGACACTAAAACGTGTTGTTGTTGCTGGCAATCGAGCTAGGGATGCACTTGTTGCACAAGGACTGAAGTGAGTAACTGTATATCTAGTATCTTTTACCAACGCATTAGTACTTGTCTAGGCTTAACTTCATAAGCAGTTCAGAGAATTGTGCTAGGATATTCTAAAAACTAATGCAACTTATTTTTCTAGGAACTAAAACTGGAAGCTTTTCTACCCTATATTTCAGTAAATCTATATATATATATATATATATATATATTTTTGGGTTTTCATGTTCGGATAAGCAGAATTGCTAACACCAAAATAAATTAGAGCCTATGAAACCTGGGACTGTAGATGATTTTGGCCATACCCAGGTGACATTTGAGAAATCATATGATACCCCCCCCCCCCCCCGGGGAAGTAATTATTTGTTATCTTGTTGAACTGGCTTCAACACTCAGAGGGGGGGGGGGACTGTATCTTTTAAAATCCACTTTCAAACTCACTGTAGGCACTGTGACACTGCAATATCTTGTACACACAAATTGGCTGTAGCTGTCCATTACCAATCACAAATTCGTATGTACTCCTGCCTTGCAAGTTGCAACCATGAATGGCTAGGCAGACTAGTTCTACCAGGAAATGCACACCCACTCTGCAAACAACACTCTTCTATATCTACCAATTGCACACAACATCAAATAGACGTGGTTCGGCAATTTGCCAACATCCACGGAGCAGTACCCCTAGGGTTTCGTATTTGCTCGATACACTCCAATTTAACTGCTACTACAGTTCAGGTCCTCGCCTGTTTCTGTCCTTGATCATACAAGAACCTAGGGCTACAACCCCAATCAAATACATACAAGACACGAATTGAATATCAAATTACAAGTCCCACCCTTACAGCTCATAACTAGGTTAATCAACACAATTACACAACCCCAGCTTTACAAGTTGGGATTTGTTTAGTGAATTACCTGACTTACATTTCACTTGGAGGCACAACAATTTTCCACCTTCACCAACTTTCACTGCTTCCTGGAGACTCAAATTCTGCAGTCCAATCAATCCCCAGCATCCCAAATATCCCCAATCATCAAAACCATGAATAACTCCATTAACAGGGTTTTGGGGTGCTCACAAGGTCTCTCAAGTATTGTATTCACAATCTCTCTCTCAGGAATCCACTGCAAAAAAATAGGCTAAAGAAGACCCTAATGTGGGCTCATTTGAACCTAGACCATCAGATTCACCAAGGGGGATGCTTAGATGGAGTCCATTTGGAATCTTTACAGATCTCGTGGCAAGACACACCAGCATGGCTTGGCAGCATGACTGAGAACCGTTAGATCTTCCTTCAACACCACGCATCAAATGGAGGCATCAGATCCTTTAATCGCTCCTGATAGAGGAACGATTTTGCGCGAAGAATGACTACGAAGGAATTCCTCAGGCGCACCTAGCAACACACTATTGACGATCAGCTATAGTGCAACATGTCGCATCTGCTTCGACATGCCTGACGAATAACTAACCTCACGATGGAATATACTCCGTGCCTAACGAACAACATACTGCGTGCTCCTGAGCCGATATATGAGGATCCGGATCAGACAGCCCTCCATCCTCTTGAACTTGAGATGAGTCAAAAAATGCGTCTCAGAACTGAGACTTTTCGAGAGCTTCCTCCAAAAAGCCCTTCTATTGGGCATTTCATCGACAAGTGTCGGGGTGCCTTGGCTAGTTTTTGAACCAAAGACCCTTTGCAAGCCTGCTGCCTTGTGGCACTGGCACTCACGCACGGAGGCCTCTGCAGACATGTTGCTGCGTGCGTGGTCCTTTCCTATGCATGGCTGTGTTGCCCTGCAGCCTGGGCTGCGTGGCCATGTGCTGGGCTGCTGGTGACCAGCATGGATGCCACCGAGCCAAGCCCGCTCACATGCTGCCACCTCACTCCTTGTGACACCTAGGTTGCCACTTCTTCTTGCATGCACATGTCACCCATGCATGCACCTCATACCACACTATGCATACATTTCATATGCCACATCATGCATACACATCGTCAAGACTTGTCATGCATATCATCATGCATGCCATTATGCGCAAGGTTTAAAGTATTGGTCTGTATCGTACCGTATTGTATATCGGCCCTTACCGATACGATACATGGAATTTTTAAAACCCTTTTGTATCGATATGTATCTTACGATACACACCGATAGGCACCGATACGTACTGATACTCACCGATACATACCGGTACTCTATGGAAAATTCAAAATCGAAGTGAAATGTACGTTTCGATATGTATCGGTATGTATCGACCGATACGTACTGATACGGTCATAAAATGGCCGAGATGGGTAATTTTAAAAAAATAAATAAATAAATAATTTTTTGAAGTGTTTTTATTTCAAAGTTGCTGCCAACCATTTTTCTCTCTAACTAAAGTGGAAATCAAGGTTGGGAACAAGGATTTTACATTTATGGGACAACTACAGACCTTGGATTCTTATTGCGATACTCTCAATTTATTATTTATGCATAATACATGTTATATATAGCTTTTTTTAACTATTTTTTTATGCAAAAGTGTATAAAAAAGTGTTTCCTATCATTTATGTAAGTATCTTTAGCGTATCTCCGATACGATACCCTCCGATACGTATCTTAATTTTGGCCGACCGATACGATGAACGATACTGATACTTTAATCCTTGATTATGCGTGCCACATAAGCCTGCCAACACATCAACAAGTTTGCCATATCATCAATACTGTCACCTCATCGAACACTGCCATGCTATGCTGAAGACCTGTTATAATGTTGCCAACCATAACATCAGCTCCACACATTGTACTGTACACCTATCACCATACAGACACTGCCAATATGTCTATCTGTCTCCTCCATTTGAATATATGCATGATTTCCCAGTATGATACTAGTGGAATAAATTGTGTTCATATTGCAGGGTTGGTCTTGTTGAAGTACTTCTTGGTCTTCTTGATTGGAGGGCTGGAGGAAGAAATGGGCTCTGCTCCCAAATGAAATGGAATGAATCTGAAGCTTCTGTTGGAAGGGTTCTTGCAATTGAGGTACTCTCAGCATCTCTCCATTGAAATTTTAAATTTGATTTAGAACTTATGGTCTATGCAGGTTTAAAGAATGTTAGGGGCTCATCTCTTAGGGTTTTGTTTTTCCCTTTACACTTTGTTCCAGTTCTATATAACTAGACCAATCTGATATTCACTTGTAACATTTATGTTTTTACTGGTTACTACATCTCATTGATTGGCTCATTCTTGCTGGTAATCCCTTAGATTAGCTCTCTCTCTCTCTCTCTCTCTCTCTCTCTCTCTCTTTGGGGGTGGGGTGGGTGGAGGAACGTGATTTTGGACAGTTATTTCTTAATTTTCTTTCGAGACTTCTATGAGATAGTGTTTAATGTTTGAATACATTGATCCAGGTTTTGCATGCATTTGCCACTGAAGGAGCGTATTGTACTAAAGTCCGTGAGATATTGAATTCTTCTGATGTAAGTTTGACCTGTGTTTGTTTCTTAGAATTCATTTGCTCTCATTAACTATAAATGTTGACTGGTTATCTAGTCATTCTTTGGTAGTACATGTAAAAGGTTCTTATGTGCGTGACAAAATTTATAAGCTGTCTATCATAGGAGTACTTATTCTAATGAGATTTGTAAACACTAAGGAAGAAAGTGGAAGAAAAAGAGAGGTGGCTGTAACTTAAGTCAGAACCTTGTGGTTGGGACTTGGGACTTGGGACTGCCCACTTCATTCAATATATAGACTAGCTATTACAGAGACATAACATGAATAGGAAACTATGAAGCATTACCAAAAAATGAAGCTAACTCTAACTTAGCTAATAACTACCCTAAACCCAATAGGAAACTACACACCATCTCATGGTATGGAGGTCTATGGACACCTAAAGACCTCCATCCGACACATACACTCTAACAAGATTTTTTATGTTTGTAGCTGCTTATTGATCAGAACTTAAACTTCACCCAGGACTAGAATAAATATGAGGACCTTTTTTTTTTTTTTTTTTTTTTTGGGGGGGGTGGGGGTTAAGTAATATGAGGACTTAAGTTATGCTTTGGGTCGTTATGTTAAAGAGTATTTACAATTTTTCTAGTGTTGCTTGTCCACACACCACGAGATGGAGGTTGAAAATGTTTTTTTGATACCTGAGAAGAAACACGAAATGAGAGATGAATATATGGATAATTTCTTGGGAAAGAAGATTCATGGTTTTGTATTATAAACTATGATATAAAAGAGATGTGTTGTTGGACATCTAGTGCGACTCTTCTGACAAGAATTTTGCTTTTGCTTCAGAATCTGCTGCTTCCTATCCATGGATAGCGCTTTTTTTTTTTTTTTTCTGGACGAAATGGATAGCTTGTTGACTGGAAGCCCATCTTAGTTCACATTCTTTTTTCACTAAACAGATTCTTCAGAACCTTAGATACGAGTACGGGGAAATCCAATTTCCTAATAAACCAGTTTGGAATCTAAAGCACCTAAAGTTATGGACTTATTGCTGGGAATTAACCATGAAATGGTTGACACTTGGAATATGATGCACAGGAGATGGTAGTAATTTTCAGACCTTTGTTTAACATGTGAGGCCTCAAAGAACAACTTGATTCAACTTCTCTGCATGCAATGCTATGATATGGATGTGGTCTGGTTGAATTTCTTGTCCGAGCAAGTTAGACAGCTGCAGGGGCTATTTGTGCTTTTGTCAGATGTGGACTGTTATGCCACTTGGAGAGAGTTGAAAGCTAGTATGGACGTTTCAACTTGTGGCGGTTGTATGCAGTATATTAGGGAGGAGACATCCAAGAGCATATGACAAACAATTCCCTAGACTTGATGGTACAAAGGGTGGGAAGAGCATCTCAGGGATATTTATGTGAAATATTTGAATATGTTTAAAATACAGTCATTAATATGATTGTTTTTTGCACAAGTACTCATTAGATGCTTTGGTGGCTCTCTGGTAGTGCTTCCTTTTCAGAGATGTGCCATATAGGTAAAAGGTTGACAGGTTTACTCATCCGAGTCTGTACTCTCTCGGTGGACAAGGAGTTGCGAGAGCAGTGGTATTAGCTCTTCTCCAGGGCCTGAGGTTTTCCCACTAGCTTGGTTTTGGCAGCTTATTAGTCAAAGCGTGATTCTTTGGTTATAATCGGTTAGATATAAATTTTGGCCCATCCAATGTGGCTGTTCTTCTGAAAGGAACCCATTCTATTGGATTTCTGTGTCTGCCAACAACTATGCAGGTTATCTTATCAAAGGAAGGGGGGTAGATGCTATGATTTAGTCCTCCTTATGGGGGCCGGAAAATTCCAGAAAAGTCATATTTTATTTTGTTTGTGTCAATTTGTTTCTAGTTTGGGGATTGGTTTCTGAATCTGCCTGCTTCTTAGATTAGAAAATATGATTTATATTTTTGTTTTTTGGAGGGTGGGGGTGGGTTTTTGGAGAAAATATGATTAATTTAATATGAGAAACATCATTGTTACTGAACAGCAACATGCCTAAGCTGTGGTTGTCTTCCTCTTATTGCAGGTTTGGAGTGCTTATAAGGACCAGAAGCATGACCTTTTTCTTCCTTCAAATGCTCAATCTGCTGCTGCCGGAGTCGCAGGTCTTATTGAGAATTCTTCATCTAGGTTCACTTATGCCCTTACAGCTCCGCCAGCACATCCAACCATTGTTAGACCACCTGCTTAGAGCATACCGACTCAAATGGAACCATAGAAAATCACGAAGAAATCCTCTCCTGACAACCTTACAGTATTCGAGCATCATCTCTATACCTATTTGTATAGTCTGCTGTACATTCTCATCCTCTCTCTTTCTTCTTTACTAATTCTTCTGCTTTTATATTTTTGGTCCCTAATAGGCTTCGGATAGGAAGAAAAAAAAAATTCGGGAAAAAGTGATTTTGCCATGTAAAGTGTACCTGAGGTGGCTTGTGTATCATATACATAAATTTTCCTAAATAAATGAGGTGGTTTTGGGTGAATTTGTTTGTCTCAACGAGTCATACAGAATCATTTTCTTGTGGTTGAGTAGTTTATTGGTTTTTCCATATAAAGTGAACCTGGGAAGACTCTGTTGGTTGGTTGTGTACATTCTGATCAGTGTGGTTCTTTTGGTTGAAATTGTGGGGTCTTATGGACACTTTTCTTGATGAACCCTCTCGGGTAGCCTGCCTTACGGGTGGTGTGCAAGAGATAGTGGCTTAATTTAGTTTTTCTACACTCAAGTTTTCCTACACCCTTAGAGGGAATCTCTACATCTAAGGACATCAGATGGAGAAGGGTATTTTTGACAATGTACAATAAGGGGTGGGAGTTTAATAATTACACTTAGTCCAATCACATGGTCATTTGATAATTAGTCCATTTGGGATTAATGGTTGTTGGATTGATGGTAAAGTTGTACTTTTGCAACATGTTGGTCATAGTTTCAAAATCAGGAATAGTCTCTTCTGCAAAGCAAGCAAGGGGGAAGCTTAGGACCGTTGTAGTTACGGTCGTTGGCTCCCCTATCATCAGTCACCAATTTCCTTGACCTCCAGCACTGGGCTGACAAGAGTTTGTTGTGTTAGACTTATGTTAATATTTGTGGCCTACCGTGGTCTTCGAACTTCTCTTTGAATAACTTAGGTAGTCAAGTTGGTAAGGGACCTTCGTCTCAATAAGCGTGTGGTTCTAAGTTAGACTCATCTTACTTCCTTGGGGCCACTCATGTGAGGTGTTTAGTACTCTTCACTACTTTCAGAACCCTTGTATGATTCGGTTCATGCAATTGTGGGGTTAAAAAAAAAAAAAAAAACCTTCTCTTGGACTTCTCCAAAATTGATTAGTTTCCTGACTTCTCCAACTTTGGAGATTAAAAGAGATCAATCCCCCACCCCCCTTAAAAGAGAGAAAAAAATGGAAAGATTCTCTCTCTCAAAATTACACACAAATATCACCAAATGGTTTATATTTTTACTATTCCTATGATTGATGAGTTTCTTTGTATTAAAATTGAAATTTTAATTAGTCAAAAAGAAATTTAAATACGTCATCAACTACCGTCACAGTACCGTTTTCAACTCCGGCTATTAGCTAATCTTTCGCCTACTAAAATCGCCTTCCTATCATTTTTAACAAACACTACATATTAAAAGGATTTGATAAGCTGAAAACCATATAGAAAAGTGAAGATATCCCAAGGCCATTACTGATGTCCATCATCCTTGAATCATGACAATCATACTAAACCTTTACTTCTTGCCATCCTTGATCTTTGGTGCTTTGTAGTCCTTAATGACTCTTGGCTTCCGATTCCTGTGTGCATTCTGTAACCCCATGATTTAAGGAACCACAAGAGAACGAAATAATAATAATAACAAAACATTGGTGACTATTTTTAAAATGATTCGCCAATCCCCTCATGCTGGTTGGCTAGTTTTCTTTTCTGGGTTGAACACTGGTCGGCTATCAAGTGAGGCAACTTCCTAAGTTGTACAACTACATTCAATGGTCTGGCAAACTATATATGTGGCTCCTCCTTTTTGGAACTTCTGTGTTTTTTTGGTAAGCTCCTTTTTGGAACTTCAACTTCAATGGAAATTAACATTTTGAAATAACTCTCAATTTTTATTTATTTTTAAATCACAAAAATAAGTCTCCAAGTAATTATACTGACTCAGAGGTTCGGCGAGAGGACCACTTCATGGAAGTTTGGAGTGACTCATAGGAGCTTGAACAGCTTATTTTGGAAAAAAAAGTACCACATCGTGACGTTCCATGTTTTTTGGATATCTATGACATCATTCCCAAGTTCCCAACACAAAGTTTTGGCTCAAACCTACCAACGAAAGTGCTAATAAAAAAAAAAAAAAGGAAGTAAAGAAAAAAACGATACTTAGAGTTATACATAGTAAAACTGCAATATTTTGATAATTAATTTATGATTAAATGATGACTCTGCCTATTAGTCATAGCCATTGTGGCTATATCATGCATGAGTAGGACTAGGCTGTTGTGACCCATGAGACAAAAAATAGGTGTGTACAGACAATTATACATCCAAAAGTGGAGGTAAAGAGCTCCAAGGACATGATTTGGTGCTCCCAAAAATTAGTTCTTCACTCTCCCTTGAGTCATTCCAGATTTCTTCAATTCTCCATCCTTCGTCTAAAGCCTGCTTCAGCCCATAGAGTATGCTCCGAGCTTTTGCCTCCAAAGCTTGTCTTGTCATCACATAATTGGCATTTAATGACACATTGTCCTTCGTTTATAATGCAAGGAGTCCATCCAGAAATATTTTTCCTAAGGTTATTGACCGCCAAACATATAAGTAATGTTGGCGTATTGGTTGGTATGATAGGAATGTTGGTATTCTTATAATGGTTGTCAGGCACGAAATCCTGTGCTATCAATTCCAAGTGTGAGATCTACTCTTGTGCAAGTTGTAAGATCAAATGAGGGTTTGGTTTTGCCTTGGCATATATGACCCGGTTCCTATGTGACCATAGAAAGAAGCATTTTAATAATAAAAGTGCTAGAAAAATTATCTTAATCAACAACAGGTATAAACATAGAGTTAAACAGATACATAATAAGGGATTGGAAATAAGAGGCATAGAGGAATTTAGTTTTGATTTCTAGAGGACCAGCAGCCCATATCCTTTTAGTAAACTCGTAGGATATGAAATATGCTATAAAGATTATTGTTGATTGTGTCACAAACCACGCGTTTGGTCCACATCTAACCATTTACCCACAACATCTTTTGTCATAATTCCATCATGAACAACTCTCCAAAAGAATAGCTTAAATTTTTTATGGATTTTGAGTTTTCAAAAGAATCGCCACCAGCGAGAGCAGAGAAATGAGCAAGTATACCTGTGAGAGAGACCAACTGGTTAGTAGAGACATTATAAGTTAAAAACCTGGCAAACACTTTAGTGGTAAGCACATCTTTTTTAGAGAGATGGCACCACCAAATGTCATTATTCAAGGAAACTTGAATTTTTAAGATGTTATTAGCAATCGAGAGAGGAAACATAAAAGATAGTAATTCAGCCTCTTTTGCAAAGTAGAAGATTAAACTACGTACATTTGTCCCTCTCAAACCTTGCGATAGCAGGAACCTAGTGCACTGGAACACTCTTTAATATTTTCATGCATATGGATATGAATCGATTTAACTGTCTTGATCCATTTGTAGCCCATGGCTACTGTCGGGAAATATTTAACATGATAAATTTCTAACAGTACGTAAATTTCAACCTATATTTGGACTACCCTATGGTTCTCCCAATCAAGCAGATGTTCAGCTATACTTCCCCCCTGACTCTTTGAATATCCATGATATGCCTTAATCATTTCACTATTTGTTCACTTCACTCTTAAATCAAACCTCTTAAGTATGCCATGCATTTCTAAAAAATATATATTAAAAGAGAGAGAGAGAGAGAGAGAGAGAGAGAGAGAGAGAGAAGAGGTATGCATTGAAAGAACCTGATCACATGTAGTAGAACTATTAATGTTATATTATCACTTTTAATACAAATATTTAATTTTAATGCTTACATTGTTGGATTTCCTCATTGATCAATGACAATTGCTACATTGTGATCATATCGTATTATCATAACGTTGTCACGTTTGAGTTCTTTACATGTACGTACAATTACAATTCTGATTAC
>NC_056560.1:30071283-30112060 GCF_013358625.1 Macadamia integrifolia | reverse complement strand
ATTACAACTCTAAGTACTCATGATTTTTCTAGAAGCATACTGGACATTGTTTCTTTGATTATAGCAACAGTAACATCACAAATATGAGCATATTGGCGATTAATAGCTCTTATGATTTGAGTACACATCAATTCTCGAGCCCCACTAATGTCTGCCATATTCAAATGGGCCTAAGGTTGAATCATTTTTTTCAAAGCAAAGGGAGAAGGAAAAAAAAAATACCTTAACTCATTGAAAGGGTAATATGGGTATCTTAAAAAGTCATAGGAGAACCAAGGTGGAAATTTACATTTTTAGGAGAATATAAAAGAAGTAATCCATAAAGCAGTGTAGATAAAGGAGAGGGTTCCTGTAGAACCGCAACCCTAAAATGATGCAGAAGATAATGGAAAAACAAGAACAAGCAATGCACACAGATTTTACGAGGTTCAGCAAGATTGCTTACGTCCCTGGTGAGATGAAATCCTGCTTCACTATCAATGGAAAATAGGGTTACAACGCTCGTCCCTCACACCTCTCAGTATTGCTTGCATTACAGAGAAAGAAACCCTCGCTACAAATATATAGCGAAAAACCCTAATCCAGAAAGTACACAACTGCCCTCAAATAAAAAATTCATTGTCTGTCGAGGTGCTGCACCAGTACTCCCTGGATTAAATTGTGGCGGAATACAAGACATCATACACCAACAATCTCCACCTTGACTTGAATTATGTCGAGCCTCTTATAAAGATAGCCTATAGAAGTCTTCATCCTCATACCTCATTAGAGGTACAAACCCGCACCTGTCTAGTGCGTCCCTCATCTTCAACAGTGAGTAATATTAATCAAGTCCAAACAAGACTCGAACTTCTCAGTAGTAACTGGCTTAGTAAACATATCTGCAGGATTGATATCTATATGAATTTTTCTCACGTGAATACTGCCCTCTGACACAAGCTCCCTAATCTTGTGAAATATCACATCAGTATACTTTGTCCTTGCATGAAACACCTGATTCTTTGCAAGATGTATGGCACTCTGACTATCACAATGTAACACTGTACCTCCTTGATCCAACCCTAACTCATGAACCAGTCCAGCCAACCAGACTCCTTTATTAGCAGCCTCAACTGCCGCCATGTACTCTGCCTTTGTATTGGACAATGCAATTATAGACTGAAGCATCGCCCTCCATGATATAAGTCTACCAGCCAATGTAAATATATACCTTGTAGTAGACCTCCTCTTGTCTAAATCACCAACATAGTCGGAATCAACATAACCTGCCAATTCTGTGGAACTTCCCTTGCCACTGAACATAACACCTATATCTTTAGTCTTGCTTAAATATCTGAAGATCCATCTAATTGCATTCCTCTCTAGATTAATCATGTATATGCTAACAACACTGACTGCATGAGACAAATTCAGCCTGCTACAAACCATAACATACATGAGACTCTCAACTGCGCTAGCATAGGGGACCTGAGATATATGCTCCACCTCCTCATGTATTGTAGGGCATTGCCTTTCAGATAACTTGAAGTGGCTAGCTAACGGAGTGCTAACTGGCTTAGCATTTTCTATGTTGAAACGCTCTAGCACCTTTTCAATATTCTTCTTCTGAGTTACCCAAAGTTTATCTGCATTTTTATCTCTAAGGATTTCCATGCGAAGGATCTTCTTAGCAGCACCAAGATCCTTCATTTCAAATTCAGAACTCAACAAAGACTTTGAAGAGACTATATCATGTTTATTCTTTGCAGCAATTAGCATGTCATCAAAATGAAGCATCAACAGAATAATAGAATTATCACTTGACACTTTATAATAAACAAACACAACTATCATACTCACTTCTTGTGTAGCCAATCTTCATCATGTGAGAATCAAAACGCTTATACCACAGCCTAAGAGATTGCTTAAGACCATAAAGCGACCTCTTAAGCAGACAAACATGATATTCCTTTCCCTACACCTTGAAACCTTCAGGCTGCTCCATGTAAATCTGTTCCTCCAAGTCACCATGAAGAGTCTTCACATTAAGCTGCTCAAGCTCCAAATCATACATGGCCACCAAAGCAAGTAGTACCCTAATTGAAGTGTGTTTCACCACTGGAGATAATATTTTATTGTAGTCTATCCCTTCCTTCTATGTATAGCCATTGGTTACAAGTCTGGCCTTATAGCTTTCACGCTCCTTCTCAGATGCTGCCTCTTTCTTACGAAAGACCCATATACACCAATGATTTTTCTTCCCTTAGGTTTTTCCATAATCTCCCAAGTCTTGTTCTTCTACAAAGACTCCATTTCCTTCATCATAGCTGCCATCCATTTATCATGTTGTGCATCACTCAAAGCATCATGGTAGGAAGATGGATCACCTGTATCTACAGTGAGGGCATAGACAACTATACCCTTAAACCTGTATCTCATAGGTGTTTTGTGAGTATGCTTCCCTTTACTCTTTGCTACAGTATAGGGAACTTCTATTGTTTCCTGTTGTCCTAGTAAGTCACTGGATGACTCATTTTCTCTTATTGTTTCTGACTCACCTAACTCTATCTGTACAGTAGAACCTTCTTTATTTTCACCAATTGTTTGTGAATTGTATTTTAACTTTACCATATGAGACTCATCAAACACAATATCTCCGCTAACCATAGCTTTTTGTGAACTTGGATCCCACAACTTGAATCACTTTACACATTTCTTAAAACCAAGAAAGACGCACCACTTAGACTTTGAGTCTAACTTGGAATGCTGCTCACTCTCAACATGTGCATAGGCTGGACAATCAAATATTTTTAAAATAGAATAATCTACTGGTTTTTCTGTCTATACCTCTTCGGGAATTTTACAATCAATCGCCTTTGATAGAGACTTATTGATGAGGAAACATGTCATATTCACTGCTTCTACCCAAAATCTCTTGCTCAACCCTGCATTCAACCTCATACTCTGAGCTCTTTCTATAAGTGTTTTGTTCATCCTTTCAGCTACACCATTTTGTTGTGGTGTCTTTAGAACCGTGAATAGAACCGTGAAGCAACTTGTAATCCTTTCAACTTTACACAATTCTATAAATGGTTGATACGTGTAGTCCCCTCCATTATCTGTACTCAGGTACTTAATTTTCTTTTCTGTCTTCCTTTCTACCTCATCCTTCCACTCCTTAAATTTAGTGAACACCTCATTTTTATGCTTCATGAAGTAGATCCAGACTTTCCTTGAGTAATCATCAACAAATGTCACGAAGTATTCTGCCCCACCTTTAGATTTTGTTATTGAATGACCCCATACATCCATGTGTACATAATCAAGCACCCATTTACTCTTATGTTTTGCAATTTTGAAACTAACCTTGCACTGTTTTTCGAACACACAATACTTACAGAAGTTCAGTTTACAAGTTTTCACTCCCTTCAATAGTTTCCTTTTATGAAGCTCGATCAATCCTCTTTCTCCCATATTCCCTAACCTCATATGCCACAGATAGGTATCATCTGTATCAAATCCTGCATCTGTAATCATAGATGCTCTACCTGTAATGGTGTTCTCTATGAGTTTGTATAGGTTTCTTGTTAGATGTTCCTTCATGACAACCATAACACCCTTAATAACTTTGAGAACTCCACCTTCTGCTATGTACTTCCAGCCATTTGTGTCAAGTGCCCTCAAAGATACTAAGTTTTTTCTTAATTCTGGTACATGTCTCACATATGCTAAAGTTCTTACTATCCCATCAAACATATTGATTTTGATAGTGCCTATCCCAATAGTCTTATATACAGCATCATTCTCCATTAGGATAGACCCATCATTATATGATCGATATGTATCAAACCAATCTTTATGTGAACACATGTGATATGAACATCCATAATCTAAAATCCAAGAATCATAAGGTTGATTATTACCTGATGACATAGAGAGTACATCTCCATCATCTCCATTTAAACTGTCAGCCACGCTAGCTTCCTTATATACCTTATCTACACATTTCTTCTTCAAGTGCACCTTTCTCTTCAAGCACTATCTCTTCAGATGACCTTCCTTCTTGCAATAGTAACAAGAGACATTTATCTTTGTCCCTTTTGATTTCGATTGACTCTTCCCCGATCACTTCGGATTTGATCTCTCTCTTTCCTACTCCTTATCACCTCTAAAAAGAATTTCACCTTGAGATTTCGTTCTACTAGCCTTCTTTCTTATATCATTGGACATGAGGACAGCCGCAACTTCATCCATCTCAAGGGTCTCCTTCCCGTAGAAGAGAGTCGTTACTAGGTGATCATATGATTCTGAGAGCGATGATAATAATAGTAACGCCTTGTCTTCATCTTCGATCTTAACCTCTAGGTTTACAAGTTTACTTACGATCCGATTTAACATATTAAGATGCTCTAATAGATCCGTACCTTCCTCCATCTATAGAGAATACAATTGTTTTTTCATTAACAACTTGTTAATTAAGGACTTCGTCATGTAGATGTTTTAAAGTTTCGCCCATAACTGCAGCGTAGATTCGATACCCACAACATATTATAGGGCATCATCAGAAAGATTCAATCGAATAGCACTTACCGCCTTTTCCTCAATCTCCTCCCAATCTTCGTCAGTAATTTTTACAGGCTTCTTCGACTTCCCCAACAACATTTTCGCCCCTATTGTATCAGAAGATCCTTCATCCTTTGACGTTAGAGAGTGAAATTGTTCTTCCCATTGAACCGCTCTATATCATATTTGACATTCGATCCCTTCCTTGCGATCGTGTTAGTAAACCCTATAAAATGAAAACCTATAGCTCTAATACCAATTTATAGAAACGCAACCATAAAATGATACAGCAGATAATAGAAAAACAAGAACAAGCAATGCACACAAATTTTTTGGGGTTTGGCAATATTGCCTACATCCCCAGTGATATGAGATCCTGCTTCACTATCAATGGAGAATAGGGTTACAACGCTAGTCTCTCACCTCTCAGTATTGCTTGCATTACAGAGAAAGAAACATTCGCTACAAATATATAGCGAGAAACTCTAATCTGGAAAGTACACAACTGTCCTCAAATAAAAAATTCATCCTGCCTATCGAGGTGTTGCACCAGTACTCCATGGATTAAATTGTAACGAAATACAAGACATCGTACACCAACAGGTTCCCTGACATAAAGCATAGCCCTTGCACCAACATGGGGGCAATGAGACAGCATGTGGAAGCATCAATTATTGGATTATTTACATTTGATGTGTGTCTATCAAACCCAATTTAATTTGATTTAATTAATTATTGCAATTTTAATTATATGATTTCTATGAATATTTTGATAATGTGTAATCATCCACTTCTTACCGTTATTATTCGCAACTATAGATAAAAATAAATATATGCTCTTTTCTATGATTACCACATTGTCTATTTTTTTTTTCCAATGGAAATTGGTACAGAAATATAAATGCAGACAATTAATTGTGTTGAACATTGATCCATTGGAATTCTCGATTTTGTTTACTACCATTGTATTCAAAAAGATAATTTTCAGTAGTTATTTTTCATGCATATGAGAGGTACTTATTGTTTTGTGTATAATTGTGGTGATTCAGTGATTGATATCTACTAGCAAAACTGACGCTCGTTGTGTGGGGTACTTGAGAGACACTCAATTGTCTTTTATGCATATGTGTTCACTGGGATCCAAGGTTGGAACTTTTTTTACGTATTTTCTATTGATTGCATTTCTGCCGCCACTTTCATCAATGAGGTTGGAATTTTTGGCTTCCATGAGGGGTGGGGGTATTTCGCGCCCTCTATGTCTAGGAGTAGGGGCCACATTGCGTTTCATGTTTCTTTTTCCCTTTAGATAAATATAGATTAAGTAAAGGGAGATGGTTTCCCACATTGCCAACATGGGAAGAAATTTGCAAGCTGAAAAAAGTATCAATCAATGTGGACCACACATTTTTTAGATAAAATTAAAGGGTAAGTATTTTCAGTGAGGGAGTCGGTTCTTACACATGCACAAGGGCCAATGAGAGAGCACGAGGAAGCATCCACAAATATACCATTTTCCATTTGATAGGGAGCAGGCCAGCCATTTCCTTCACCCCATATGTTTGGGTGCAGGGGCCACACTCCCCCACATAAACTTTTTTCCCAAAATATATAAAATTAAAAAGGGAGAAAGAATCTTGATGGTCTGGTGTTTCCAACGTAGGCGTGTGAGAGCATCACCAGCACACAGGGAAGGGGGCAGTGTGGTCATTTCATGCCCACTTTTGTCTAGAGGTAGGCAACACCAGATAAGCATGGTTCTTTTTCTCAATTAAACAATTGGAAAAGAATGCTGCTTGATAACGTCCCCTAGACCCTCTCACATGTCGCAGTGAACCGACCACATCACTCCTCCCTTGGATGTTCGTGCGGGTGTTTCCATTGGCTTCCAAGTTAACGCAGTGGCCACATAGCTTAGAAGTAAACCTTTTCCCCAAAAAACATGAGTGGGCACCACCCTTTTTATGAGAGGGCATAGGAAAGAATCCGCACACGGCCAACCCCTTAAGTTAATTATAATTATTTTCATTTTCTTAAACGAACTTTTCCAATCCATGATATGGATCAATTTTTTTATTTTTTTGGTGGAAATGAGATGGAATCAAATTTAGGGTCCATTAGGTGGCTCCCACGGTTTCCAGATAAGGGTATGGATGCAATAAAGCTAACATTAGGGACACGAAAAAATATAAAAAATTTGTTATATAAATGCAAAAAAGCCCTCGCCCTCAATAAACGATGGGGGAAAATTAAAGAAAATATTTTAGTTGGAAGACTCACTTCCTTTAAGTCAGAGTATACTTGTTGTTCAGGGTAGGGTTGCAGCTGATAAAGCCACCATTTCCTCTTCCATTTGCGCAGCCCTAAACCTGCGCACTCCTAATCTTCTCCTACGCATCTTTTCCTTTCCTTCTCCGTCTGCTAATTCTCGTCAACAATGGGGGCTTCGCTTCCTCCCAAAGAAGCCAATCTCTTCAAGCTCATCGTCGTAAGTTCCATATTTCTTATTCGTTTTTGTTATCCGATTCACTAGAATCACCACAAAAGATCAAGTTTTGGTTACTGTTTTCAAATTATTTGTCTTCTAATAATTCATCCTGGTTTCACCTTTTTCAATTGAAACCCTAGATTTCTTACTGTTATGTTGCTCAAACTGTGTTTTTGGATTCATTGGATATCTGATTTTTCTATCTTAATTGTTCTTTTATTTAGTTCTTAGACTATCAGCACAGTATGAAGTGTTATTGCCTACGTTTTTTCTGTTATTTTGCAACCTTGATTTCAGTTGAGATTGGTCGTTAAGTTATCGACTTTCGTTCACGTGGCTACTGAATTCAACGTATTGTTATGCTTAATTTTCTCACATTCGGTTACCAATGAAATTGAAATTGAGCATCAGCTTGCTGAAATCTTTTCAAGATGGTAATTTTATATTTTTTTTAATAATCCCATGTTGTACTTAGAATTATATACAGTTGTTCCCTTTTATCTGTGCTGCCAAAATTTGTTTATCTTTAGTTAGAAGTTGACTGTTCATATCTCGGATGCATATAAGAAGGATTTTCTCTGACCTGTGTATGCCTCTGATTCTGTTTCTAGGCTGAGTAATTTTAAAATAGTAGGAGTTGTATTCAACTAGCCTTAGATTCCTTTCGTTCCTGATTTATGATTTGGTCCAGTTTACGTCCACTAGCTTGTGAGGTTCAGCTCGGGGTTTCATTGAAATTGTTCTGCTAATGATAGTACCTGTGATTATTGTCACATGCAACAACTGGTGTTTGATTTTCCCATCTGGAAGTTTGGAATTGTTTATGATTCGGTGGGTTAAAGTCCTCTGGAAATTTGACTTTTTCTGGATATGTTTGCTTTCCATTTTCTGGTTCAGGCTATATTGCAGCCTTCTGGAGTGATACCAGCTTTTTGTTAATTTCCGTCTCAGTTATTTTAACACTAAGTTATTATTTATTTTGGCTTTTTGGAGAATGGATTATTTTAATGATAAAATATGGGAGGAGGCATGCTTCCTCCTAAGCTGGGAAAGAAAGTGAATGCGTAAAATGATAGCAATATAAACAACAGTTTGGATGGCAAGTGTTGATTCCTATCTATTAAATGCTTGTTTTTCATTCATTGATAGGCCCCTGCTACATCTCTTGGCTATTAGATCGTCATAATTTCCTAATGACTTCTGTTAATCTTTTTTCTGTCTTTTGAGTAACTAAAATAAAATTTGAGATGTTTCCTAGTGAATTTGTTATTTATTAAAAAAATGTGTTAAAGAAAAAGGAAAACCGAATGATAGATTCAAAGGCCTGTATAACAATTGAAACAGGGTGTGATTTGTTTTTATGTAACTTTATGAAATCATTAAAATAATTTTGTTTGAGCCTTCCTCTTACATATGGAATGTTATAAATTATGCTTTATTTGGTGGGAATCATATCAGATGAGGTTAGTGGCATTATATGTTGATTATTGGTCTAAAACATCATTGCTAGAGGCTGTTGTGGGTCATGTAGTAAGATCAAGTAATCTCCATGAAGCCTTATGAAGCAGGCAAACTAGATCCTATCCAAGAAGTTAAAAATGTGAAAGGTAATATTGAATGAAATCAACTAGCCCTACCATACAAATGTCAGCATTTAGGCCAAGTTAGAGACATTAGGACGGTGAATGGACCATTGAAACAAAAATTTAAGATGCTAGTAAGTCAATGTGCTTGGAATAGATTTTTTGCACGACAACCAATGACAGATGGATCTCTTGATGGTTTAATATATTACAGATAACAATATTGGCCAAAGTGTTCGGCACTGGACAACCCATGACTTGAGTGGGGGTAAGTCAAGGATTTTATTACAGATAGAAGAAGAGTGAGGAGAGGCTCTCTATGCTATAGAAGTCCCTTTACAAGGCTGTTCACCCCACACTTGCAATTGAAAAATTGAGAACCACTTGAACCTCTCAGATGATTAGATTATGCTGTTTTGAATTATTGATCATGGAACCATGGTTGTATGGTGCAGTAAGATTTACTTGTGGGCAATGGTGATCAATCAGCCACTGTTAGAACTTGGGATAAATATCTCCCTAAAGTAGACTGGACAGGGATGATGTAATGATTGAAAGCAGGATTTAGAACTGATCTACAATAACAACATCTCAGCCTTGTCCCAACTAAGTGGGTCCATGCAATGGCATCAAGTTGATCAATTCCATATGCAGAAATCTGTAGATGACCAGAGTAATCTGCAGCAAAGGAGGTCGAAAGAAGATGCTGGAAAATCACCTGCTTGATTGAAAAGTATGCTTCTGGAATTACAGAACAGGATAGTCGAATGTTCGAATAAAAGAAAGGCAGAACTGAAAGAAAAGGGGGGGGGGAGAGAAGATGACTCTTCCCCATGAACAGTATTCATGTTAACCATCAAGTCACAGGAAGAGATCCTTTCTCACCCATAGACCACAATACAATTCCATTAGTTGAAAATAAACTGATTACAATGCTATAAATGGCCCACAGAGAAGGCTCTTAAGCTGATTCCTATTCTAAATCAAAATCCTATTTCTATTTGGAATTTAATTATCCAAAATCAGAATTAAAAGTGGAACTAAGTCCTATTTTGATGCCAGTCTTATTGTAATAAGGGCTGGAATGAACTCTTTACTTTGCAAACGAAATAGAATACCAAATGCCATATTTTTTCGATATTTCCAAGTACACCAAGTTACTGCCCCTTCAAGCAAGGCATTGCCCTTCCCACTCTTCCTAATGATCTTCCAGGTTTTGAATTGTGGCCAACACTACAATGAAGGTCCTCAATATGGAATCCACTCTTCCATGAGAAAAGACAACGGAGAAGCTCGTGAGATATAAATTCAGGATCACTAAGGCAAAAATGACAAACATCATGGAAATGGTTATCCTCTTATAATGAGCTTGTCAATCGTCGCATTGTTACCCATAAGTGCAATCCATTACAAAAACTGCACTTATGGTGGAAGTGTGGAACTCTTTTCTTCCGCGCATAACTAAGAATAAATGATTCAGAACTATGACCTTGGATAGCCTCCGCCTGGGACTTGGGACTGAGCTGAATACTTGCCAGACTTCTCTGTTCCTGCATCTGGTATAGTCGTCAAGATGTAATAGAGCATGTTCAAAAGACCAGTTAGTTTGCTAGCTAAGTTCATCGATCTCTCTGATAAATTCTATTATAGCAAGGAATGAGACCAGTTAGTTCATGTGAAGAAGCAAAGATTGCCCTTCAAATAATCTTGCAAAGATTGCCCTTCAAATAATCTTGCAAAGTTTGTCCTTCAAATTATCTTACTGTTTGTTAGTGATTGAGACATTAAGGTCAACCACGAATATTGATTTAGGAAGATGTTCCTATTATTTATAGATCTTCTCTAAATTTGCCATATATCTGTTCTAACTTCTAAGGTTACATTGTTATGTCAAAAGTGTGACATGGCTGCAGTACATGCGAAGATAGTAAATTCAAATGAATTCATTAACTCTTATTTGATCTATACCTTGTCTGGCTAGTATAGAACTAAGAAGGTTCGTCGAATACCCTTTCTGTTGTAGTAGTATTAACCAACTCTTTTGTTAGATATGTTTTTCCAAAACTGTGATGGTTAACCTCCCCAATTTGTTTCCACTTTGTTGGCTAGTTTATTTATTAAAAATTTCAGCTATTGCTTCATGGAAAAAGGTGCATACAGAAAGTGTTCTCATCTTAATCTGCTCCTACTATTACAAAAGTATTAATACGCCATTCTCAGTTATTACATCATTCTCACATGGTTTGCTTTTTCAGAAATCATATGAGACCAAGCAGTATAAGAAGGGATTAAAGGCTGCAGATGCCATATTGAAAAAGTTTCCAGATCATGGAGGTAAGTTTCCTTAGTTGAAATTTAGTTTATGTTTGGTCTATGTATTTCTTGTTTATGTTAGGACTTTGGCCTTATAAAATCTGTTATTTGTCAATTAAAAAGTGTGCATTGAAATTGCACATATCATTCAAATGTGAAGATGCATAACTTTTTTAATGATCTTGTAATCATTTGCCTTGCCATTGCTAGAAACATTGTCGATGAAGGGGTTAACATTGAACTGCATGGACCGCAAAGCTGAGGCATATGAACTTGTCAGGCGTGGCCTAAAGGTTGGGATGTTATTTCGCTGATTTAACATTAAATATCTGCCTTTTCTCAACATTGATATGCCGTATTCTTTACGTTTTATCTTCTGTTTGAAAACTTAATGCAGAACGACCTTAAAAGTCATGTTTGCTGGCACGTTTATGGCCTCCTCTATCGATCAGATAGGGAGTACCGGGAGGCAATCAAATGCTATCGAAATGCTCTGAAGATTGATCCGGACAACATTGAAATTCTTAGAGATCTGTCTCTATTACAGGTCAATACTTTTTTTACTGGAATTATCCCCACACTTTGGTGGTCTCCCATGGTCTACAAACTGCAATTATGTGTGTATCATAGTTGTCAAGGTGTCGCCTTGGCATCCAGGCGGCTGCTTGGGTCCTAGGAGATAAAATGCCTTGTTTGATGCAAGGGAGGCAATCGCCTTGGACACCTTGGTGTTGCCTAATGGCCTTGTGACAGCACACTTAGGTTATGTTTGGGTGAATATGCTTATATTATGTCCTATGCTTTTTTTTTTCTTTGTTGGTTTTCTCATATTAGGTCCTTACTAACATAATTGCATCATATTGCATTGATATGGCTTCTATGTTGCACATAATCATATCATTGCTGTTCTGCTGTATTACATATACTCACGTCTAAGTGATGTCTAGGCGCCTAATCGCCTAGCTTCCTTGACAGCTATGGTCAGCATTTGCTGTTAGTTACAATGTAAGCGATTGTCTGAATTACAGTTTTGGATAATTAAAGTGATAACTAAAGCAATTCCGTCAATGAGGCTTGAAATATATGAGGACTGGCTTTGTGACTAAGAGGATGTGGTGGGGGGTAGGTAGGAAGAACCCTAGGTTCAGGCTAAACACCTCCCGGGCAAGATCCCAAGGAAATTTAAACCCAAAAAGTCAGCAGAAAAATCAACCTTCTCAGATGAAGGGGAGACTTTGACAATCAATCACAAATAATTAATTGAGATGTCTTTCAGAAGATGGTGATGTTTGAACGGTAGGATTATAAGTAATTAAAAATTTTCTCAATTCTGAAATTGAAACCAAAAAACAGAAAATCTCTAATTAATCCAAATCTGAAAGTCTGATCAGCCTGAAATTGGAATCAAATTCCCTCAGTAGTAGTTTGAAGCAAACCTAAAATATGAATCTGATCCAGAGGCTAGATTAAAACTAATTTGAAAATTCAGATCTGAAATAGAACATAGAGCAGAAAAACACTAGATTTCTAAAATCAGCAGCACCAGACCTAAGATCAGGTAGATACCCTGGTCGAAGGTCAGTAGTGGAGCACCCTTAACTCCCAAGTCTCACCCCTAATAGATTACTAAATCTGTTTAAGGTGGAGGAACAAATCTGACAGAGAATAGGCTAAAAAGCAGGGGGTTGCAGGTTATACAAAAGTACAGATCAGGCTTTAATAAGATAGAAGAGCAAGATCAGATTATGGAGAATAATATTAAGTTGAAAGATGATATCCTAACTTAAATCAGAGAAATCAAAACCCAGCAAAAGCAATCAACGGCTGAATCAAAACAGTACCTTGTTAGCAGAAAACAGAGTGCAAGAAAAGAGAAGAAGGATAGTAATGGCTTCCCACCAACTGGATTAGAATCCTACTGCCCAAGCTTCACACCCATGGCTGAATCACACAGCTCCATTGCAGAAAACTCAACTTTATTAATCTTCAATCGTTTGTGAGCCTTGGCTCTTACAATCTATTTGAAGAAAAACTGAATAACGATCCTAAGCTGAATAGGGAAGTAAAATTCTATTGCTGAGCAATATAAATAAGAAGCATAATATAAAACATAGTTTTTAAGGCGCTGCTAAGGCGACGCCTTACTGGCGCCTTGGCGCTGATGCGGTCTAGAGATGGTAAGGCAGTGCTCCGCCTTACGTGAAGTGGCACCTTATGGTTTTTTTTTTTTTTTTAAAACACATTTTAAAATTACTTGATGAAGATTCCAAATATAGATTTTTTATTGGTAAGTGTATGATTTTATTAACACTTGAGATGTATGGGATCAACTTTACTCCACCAAAAATAACCAAAACAAACAAAACAAAAACACGATTCACAAACAGGGTTTGGATTTTGTCAAGGGTTTTAAGAAAGGGCTTTGAGAAGGAATCAAGGAACAAGGAAGAACAACTTATATAGGCGACCATTTTGCTCCGGCAGCAGTGAGCTTCATTCTTCATTGGCAGGAGTAGAAATATAGTGGATGATCTTAGGGCTTAGGCACTCATTTTGGCATCATAGAGGTAAGTATAATAAATACTTGTATTTTTTATGTCTTCTTTTCTTTATTTTTATAATTTTGCTTCATAATTATGTATTTATATTATATGTTAATATGTTATGATGATTGATGATTGATGAAGATGAACTTAGTTTATTCACTTTATTGATTTGTTTTCTTGATGAATATCTTACATTGGTATGAATATGAACCTTTAATATTTATTTAACATATGAGTAATAGGATTCAACTAGGATTTGAGCCAAATAGATTGGTTTTATAAAAAAATTACACAGGAACGCTTTAGTCAATAAGGCGATGCTTTATGCCCCCCTTATCGCTAAGGCGTTCCGAAAGACCCTCAAACGCCTTCGTCGCCTTACCGCCTTAAAAACTATGATATAAAAGGAAACCTTCTCATGCAAGGTACAGGAATTCAAAGCCTATTAAACAAACTTATATAAAGATTAACTAAACTAATGGAGCCTAATCCCGCATGCCTACATTCTTCCAATATTTAAGGCCCATTAAAGTTTCCCATTACAATGAAAACACAGGATCAAAGGCCCAAGACTTACATAACCCTTCTACCAATAATACTACTGCCCTTTGGAAGATGCTTTTACTGAAATTGCCACATGAAAGTACACATAATGCGGTTGCATTAGACACTAATCCCGTATGGATGCCTATGTGTAAGTTTAGAAGGCCCCCCAAGGAGCAGTTGGCGGTCCAGTGGGCTGAAATTGACCTTTGGGTTGTTATATATTGTTTGGGCCTTTTATTTTTTTGGGTTTCATTGTAATGGGCCTACTTTTTAAGCTCATAAAGTGAGCATAAAATTAGTACATGGGATTAATAGTTAAGTGTTTGTGTTAAATTAGAATAGTTTATAACTATTTAGAGTTTTGTCTCTCGAGTTTATTTACTTTATTGAGTGTTTTAGAGTGATTGGGAGTCTTTTAATGCGTTGATTTAGGACTTATAGGTCTTTATATATGTGTGATACACCCGGTATCAATTAAGGGTGGTTTGAGTCAAGTATATGAGTTTTTATAAGAGTTTTGTTGTTGTTGAGTGGTGCTTGTTGGATTGGTGTCGAATGCCTGATTTCTTATCTCCTCTTCGGTTCTCTTCTTTTCTTTTTTCTTCCCAAGCAGATCTATCTCATCTCTTCTCCCTCCCTTTACATCGATCTGATTACTTCCCTTAACGATGCTATTGTTCTTTTATCTTAGATTTGATCATTGGGCCTGCTTATAGTTGAGATCCATAATGTGGGTTCTAGATTTTTCAGATTGCATTAACACACATCTAGCAGAAGCCTGTTGTGAAAAGTTATTTTGGCTTGTATGGGAAAAATTCTGCTTTTTTTTTTTTCCTATTGTTTTACATGGATGACAAGTTTCCATAGTTGTCACGGTATCAAATCGATCCAAGGCGGTGGAGGGGTGGCTAATCGATTTGGCGATGAATCGCCCATTATGGCGCTGCCATGGCGGTCCAATTGCCCATGTGTCATTTTTTATTTTCTCTATTTTTTAAAGTTATTTAGTATGCTACTTTTTTATTTCCCCTATTCTCTAAAGTTATTTAGCATGCTACAAGCCTACATAATATACCCTATAACATATAAAACCAACATTAAGCAACATCAAATCATCAAAAATCAACGTAGCCCGATCAAAATCACCCTGCATTTTACAAAAAATCGACCGCCTAGTGAATCAGGCGTGACCTGGCGTCCATGGCGGTGCCATGACGACGCCTATCAGTCAATGGTGACCACCATTTGTGAGTCACGTAAATCGTAACATTGCCATGAACTTCTTTTTCTGCCAGGACACCAAATCGCCGCCTTGTCGACGCCATGACAACTATGCAAGTTTCTAATTAACTTTGTTGCTTTCTTTGCATGTATGATCTTTCAGTTGTCTGCTTTAATTTTTTCTTTCTTATGTGTAGTTTTGGTTTATAGCTATGTAACAAGAAGACTTTTCTTCTTTTCTATTTCTTTCCCTCGCCAAGAGTGAACACGCATTGACATGGATACCTATGGAAGCATTTGGATAGTTCACTAGATAAGTGCACTCATGTCATGGTTCAGTTTGCAATGCTTTTTTTTTTTTGATAAATAATGATTTTATTAGAAAGAAGAGGAAAGTATAGCCACTACTCTGCTCAGAACAATGAACGGAAGAAAAAAATGGAAGGAAAAAAGGGAAAAGCAGAGACAGTTCGATGGTTTTGAATGACTTCTTTTAGCTCAGTGGATACCCCAAAAGAGAGCTAATCAAGTAGTACTCACAAAAATACATCCTTTGCATGGAAAGGGGCCATCCACCTGAAAACCCCTCGGGAAATGATTCCAGATTTTTGCGGTGAAGGATAATAAAGGAAAAGATGATCAAGGAGCCAAGACCAAATCTTGGAGGTGAAAGGGCAACTGAAAAAGAGGTGATCCACATCTTCAAGGGCGTTCCAGCAAGGTGTAGGAAGGACGGACCGGGGTATGTCTTCAAAGAGAAAAGAATGAGTCAGTAGGCAATAGGTGAAGTGTAACACCCTGGCCCTTTACCCTTGGCGTGATATCGTTCGCTTTGGCCCATGGGGCTTACGGCTTTAAAACATGTCATGCCATAGTAAGGAGGCCACCCTTTATCAATAGCCCAAGATCTTCCTTTCTAGCCGATGTGGGTCTAAAGAGCATGCCTCCCGCTATGTCTTCACTTGTGTTTTCCCAACCTTTGGGGCATAACGGATCTGGGCCGTTTCTTATGCGACGTTCTCCTCCCCTTGCAGCACAATGCCCCCAATGTGGCCCCACGGTGTCGGGAGTCCACTTTAATACCACTGTAATGACCCGGCCCCTTACACTTGGCATGATATTTTTTGCTTTGGCCCATGGGCCTTACGACTTTAAAATGTGTCATGCCATGCTAAGGAGAACACCCTTTATCAACAGCTCAGGATCTTCCTCCCTAGCCGATGTGGGTATAAAGAGCATGCCCCCCCCTCAATGCCTCTCATGTGTCTTGAACCTTTGGGGCTCAATGGATCTGGGCTGTTTCTTGGATGTGACATGAAGAGACTCCAAACCGTGAAGCTACGGCGGGGAATATGAGAAGGGAACCAAACCAAATTGTAGCAAGGAACAACCGAGCTCCAAACTCTGAGTAGGTCTAAAGCAGACTTCAAGCTGAAGATACCCAAAGAGGAAGCATCCCAAGAGACCAGATCGCCTCAGGGTCTGGAATTAGTGATCCTCTCCTTATTGCTCATGTGCAACAGAACTGACAAAGTGACAAACAATAGCCAGAGTCAGGCCCTCTCATCCGGAGTGTAAGGGAAGAGAGTTTGTGAGTTACAGAAGCTTTTTTCTGAAGCTGCCAGAAGATTGATGAATTGAGGTGACTTTTTTCATTTAGTGATCTCCTTAAAATGGGCTGCCATGCCATAGTGTCGATGGATCTATCAAGACAATCCTCAACCAGATATGGATCTTTTAATACAATTCTCAACCAGAAATTGATCTATTGATGTACACCTGAAGAATCAGGAAATAATTTCTTTAATAGGAAATCCTGCCATTATTTTTCATTTCAAAAGCAACTCTTTCCCCATTTCTTTGTTGCATTAGACGGGGACCACTAAATTACTAATAGATGAGGACTTATGGGCCACATCCTTTTACTTGCATGTTCACCGTCGCTAGTAGAAACCTGATTGGATTTATCAGCTGCTTTCAGTTTCATTTGTTGTTTGTTCCATGTCTTTCAATGGAGTCATAACATTTACAGTCATAACATTTACGTGCCATCTTCTGTCTAACTGAATAGCTTTTGCTAGTGGCTTGTAGTTCATACCTATTATAGATTTTATCACATACTGCCCATTTCTAATGCCTTCTAGCTTGATACTGCAGGCACAAATGCGGGACTTGACTGGCTTTGTTGAAACAAGACAGCAACTACTTACCCTAAAGCCAAATCATCGTATGAACTGGATTGGCTTTGCTGTTTCCCATCATTTAAATTCAAAGTATGATTTACCCCTTATTTGACAACTTCTTGATGTAATAAATGTCCTTTCTCATTGCCTGATGTTAGACATTGTGAGGTAATAGACTGAATTAATGAAAATGAGATTAGTGAATGATTGTGTGATGCACCCTTTCCTGAGAATGAAAAATGATTTAAAGTTCAGTATCGGGCAGTGGATTTTAATCTGTAGAAAATACATGAATGTTGCAAGTTTTTGGGCATGGTATTTCTTTGGCCATGGCTGTTTTCTGTTGTTGTTGTTGCTTGGGCATCTGCAATATATTGCCTGGTTTGTAATTGAGGTAAATGGGCAAGGGTGTGGTAGGGATAGAGCCATAGGGGTTGCTGGCATGTTCCTCTCTTGTGAACTCATAGTGTATTTATTTCCTTTTTATTCCTGTCCTGTTAATCTATGTACTTAAATGTGTATTTTTTTATTAATCTCTTGTTGGCAGTTGACATGGAAGGCATGTTACCATTATGATTATTCTTTTTTTTTTTTGGGGGGGGGGGGTGGTCTTGGGGCATGGTTGAAGGCGCTTTGTTTTCCTTTGTTCTGGTGGCACTGAAGTTGGTGGTGATGGATGGGGCTGGTTTCGCAGGGGTGGCAGTGTGCTGATTACTATCACTATTATAGTATTATTTGTTGTTTTTTCTATACATTTGGATGTGCCTATGTTCTTATTATTTTGTTCTTTCTTGCCAAGCCTTCCCCTTTGAATTATCTAGTTTTCATACTCCTTTTTATGAATTCTATTTCTTGTTCTCTGTGACTTGTGAGGATGAAAAGAAATTAGAATGTACTAAAATCTTCATTCCATATAATACTCGAAAAATAAAATATTCTCAATTTCAGGGCTCTAAATAGCAATCAAACCCTAGGAATGAAAAGAAGAAAGGAAAAAGGTTGCCACCATGCCAGTGTGCAGTTTCCTTCTCACATGATTTGAAAATGTGGGCCGCATATGGATGATGTATTTTTCAGAACACCCTTTGTTGTGGCGTGCTGATTTCTCCCCATACTGGCAGCATGGGGAACCCTCTCCCAAAGGAGATATTTGCAAGAATTGAATCAAATCCTAGAATGCTACTTTATTCTCCTATTAGTGTGAAAAAAAAAAACCTTGATAGCTTTTCTCGTCAGTAATAATTTTATCAGGTTTTATGTGGAAAAACTTTGTGACAGATGGCTATTAGGATCATGTTCTTTCCATCAATGGATTGCCTGTTCATTGGAAGATTAATCCCATCAGGAAGCCAAATGATTGGCACATTAATTCACTGAAGGGGCCTCTTTAAGGCCCATATTAATGTGATTCTGATTTGTATAACAGTACCAACCAAAACAGGATCGAAAATTGAGGCCAAATTTCCAGATTTAAGGGAAATTGCATAAAACAAAATCAGCAACTCTGATGGCCAGATAGTGCAGATTGAGTTTTATCTAATGGCCTGGGCTAGAATAGCTGCTGAAAGGTTCAGCATGATCCAAGGGTCAGATCTGCTGGAAGGTTCAATTCATTGTTAAAGTAGGGGACCTCAATTTTGACCAGTCAACTGATCTTTTTGACGATCAGGTTACAGATTCAATACGCCCAATATTAGGTCAGTCTATGCTATTGATATTAGACTTGACAAATCAACAAATAGCAATTTTTGAATGACCTCCCAAAATAGCAAATATTCAATCCAACTTGGAATATGAGAATAGCATTCCATAAGCAAAATCAAAACTTGATTGTAGGAGAAGGTTTAGAGCAGTAACTGAGGAAGATCTGTGGAAACTGTTTACTGCTTGCTACCAGAAATCCCAAAGAGACTAGGAGAATGTGTTGCAGGTTGCTGATGGTTCTGTCAAGATATGGCGTCACCGCTTGCTGTATGCTTGAATGTAGTACTTTAGAAGGAAGAAAGGATAAAAGAGCTGCGACCTGAGTGTCCCACCGCAGCGTCTGAATGGTTTCACCACCTATCAACACCTTGAATCACCACAAGGTGGGTCACTGCTTCACCACAGCCAAGAGAAAACAAAATTAGGTTGCCATGCTGCCCCGTTGTTGATTTATAAATGCAATTTAAATAGACTGGGATACTCCTAGTTGACCTCCCTTACAAGTGGTAGACCGCTTAAACACTAAAAGATAAGAACTTAAATTGAACCAGCGAACCACCGGTTCAGCCAAAACTTAACTAAAAACACTTGAATAAAATAAAAGAAGCTTAAACTAAAACAAAGTGGACCCTAACAGAACTGGCTCTTGCTAGGCCTTATTTTTCTTGGTTTTCTATGCTGGTTGGTCCTTAATTCTGCGTCACGTATATTTATTAACCTCAGGCCCAATCCAATGTCTTTGGGCTGTAGACATGCTAATATGTGGTTCATTTGTTTTTTGTTTTGTGGCTGCCCTCTTGCATCGGTTTCTGGTTATACCGTAAAAGTAAATTCTCCTACTGTTTCAGTATCTGGTTATACGTGAAAGTGAAGTGAATTTTTGTACCTTTTCATTATCTTCCATTTCAGTGGTCACCCTTTCCTGAAGAAACCATCCCAGTTATACAAGCGTTTTTGATAAATTAATTCAATATTACCTGCTTTGTGGACATTGACTAATGCACTGTCTTGAGTTCTTAATGAACCTTTTTTTTTTTTTTTTATTAACTTAGTTATTACATTTCTGTTAAAGAACTTGCGGCAAATACCCATCTAAAGTGATAGTGTAATAGCTTTGGTATCTGATTTATTGTTATCTTTACATTTTATCTTTCCATTTTGAGTAATGTACACTCTCTTTGTTCTTATGCTTGATGCTAGTAGTTGTAAAGAAGATATGTTCAGATAATCAGATCGGGAACATTTTTCCCCAACTTCATTCCAGTGTTATGGAGGTGCATGCATCAGCTGGACCCCTTGTATATAACCCATCTGGCACTCGCTGAATAATCAGCACTTTGTGTACGTATATATTCAAGAAAAAACCCATATTGTAGCCATAGTGGCTTGCTCTCGTTGATTAAATAAAGGCTGCTCTATTATCTTGCAAATTGGTTTAGGCCTAGGCTTTGCTGTCTGCATTTGTATTTGCCCTGAATTACTTAGGCTTTGTTGTCTATCTCCCTGGTTTTTTTTTTTCTGTATAGTTGTATATGTTGTTGACATGGCATGTTAGTCTTTTTTGTTATGTTATACTATCTTTCACTTATGTTATTCATTACTTCTAAGTGTTTTAACAGTGGACTATATTTATATTTTGTTTTTTTTTGCCTCACTGCAATTGGGCAGGTGCCTCAGCTGCAGGAGGCCTTAGCACCTTTCGTGCATCTCTAGCTCAGCTTCATTTATTTCTCTTATCATCACCTTGCCTGCCAAGTTTTTGTTTCTTCTATAATGCAAACACTGTAGGTTTCACCTTCTAGAGTGGATGTCTTAGTTATTATTATTATTTTTTTTTCTTCTGATGTATTTTCTAGTGGTGCAAAAGCGATTGAAATCCTAGAAGCTTATGAAGGGACCCTAGAGGATGACTATCCTCCGGACAATGAACGTTGTGAACATGGCGAAATGCTACTATACAAGGTATAACCATATAACTCTTGTCCTGTAATAAACATGTATTCATAAGCCTGTGCACCTTTTTGCTGTGTAATTGTCGGGATAATTTTTTCTGCTTGATGAGGTATGGTTGGTTGAAATAAATCAACACTACCAAACCTACAGAAGACAGAATTGCAGTAATCCAAAACACAGCAGAAACTTTAACTAAGTAGAACTCCGAAACGATGAACTGGATGAAGTTGAAAATAAGATATCCTAGAGAACCTATGGATGTGCTTACGTGGTAAATATCAAAGGAAGTTAACGGTTGGATGGTGAGAAACTGACGTGGACAGAAATTAGTGAGTCACAAAACATCAAAATAGTAAGTTGAGAGAACTGATATAACTCACTAACCAGTCGTCTGATGAACACATGATTTATGTTGAGTGGAGTAGGGATGGAGGAGAGTAGCATAGTTTAATATGCGCACAAACTGATGGACAGAATCTTAGAATCCAAATTGGATGAAATTTAAACTAGGTTGCTGTCCAACTGGATATAACAGGCATCATAAAAATGCTGGAAAAAAACTTAGAGAATATGAAGGAACTCATAGCAGTGTTAGCCTGTTAGGAAATTAAATAAGAACAAAGAAGAAGGTTAGAAGTTAGAACTTACCTAGGGATGCCCACGGTAAGAGTTTGAGAGCTGGAATGCTTGCTAGAACAGTGTATGGCAGTAAAAAGAGCACAAAAGAGAAGTGAGGAAAGAAGAAAACGATATGATCAATAGGTATCACCACCTATGGCTTTTGGTTGGCATCACCACCCTCCCAGCCTCCCTCCAAGGCTTCATCGCTTGCTTCACCACAAGGGCTGCGATTGATTCACCACAGTGCACACACTCATATAGCGCATAGTTTTCTCAAACATCAAATCTGTGGGCTACCTTTCCCCTCTTTATTTATAATAACCAATGGCCGCAGTACAAAATTAGTAACCTTTACTTGGCTGCCAAGATATTTAGGAACTTTTAGAATGAAGATCCCTTGCTATTACAAAAGTTAGAAACTTACTAAAATAAAAAGAGACTCTTAGTTGCTACTAGCCTACTACTTTAATGACTTATAGCCTATTACATGGATAAAAACTAAAACGAAATAGTAACTACTAAAAGATCTTTGCAGCGCCAAATCTCTCCCACACAAGCTGGCTTCATGGGGCCCACATCAAGTCCACATGGACGGTGTTTTTCCTTGAACTGCATCTGTATCTTTCCTCCTTTTGCAGTGTAATTGTTGGGCTAATTTGTTCTAATTGTATCAGGTTCAAACTTTGATCTTCTTATTGGTACACTATGCTTGAATTTGCGTTGCATTTGTACCTCTTAACATCTAAGTAGCTCAACTAAAAGGGTGCCATACCTCGAGCAGAATTGGATCACTGAGAAAACATCTCATCCTGCATTACAATTGGAGCAGCTAGTGTTTGGAATGGATAACTGATTTTTATGTTGATGCGGGACATAGCATGATTTTTGTGTGTGTGGGGGGTGGTGGTAGGGATGAATAATGTGGAAGATCTGCCATAATTTCCACGGGGAAGAAGGGCAGCCGGAAAGGTGTTTTGATCCTAATGGAGGCCAAATGTGACTTGTAGGCACATTTAGAAAACAGGGAAGCGATTTGGCTTTTGCAAGCCAAGATCCAGATGCCTGGGAGCGATGAACTATCTTTTTCTCTTGTTCCAGTCTTTGGTATTAATGATTGGTTGTGACTTGTGAGCGATAAAGAGAAATTTTTCTTACATTGTTTTCGGAGGGTTATGATGTAGCATTTTGGTCTGTGGGCTGAATGCAACACTTAAGTGTATATTTCAGGGGTGTAGGATGCTTTGTTGGTTGTTGATGTAGAATGTTTTGATCATGTTGATAGTGGGCCGAATATGTAGGTCTTACCTCTTGGATTTTGGTCATCCTATTTTCTTGAGGAAGTTCTTATCCATAGCTATAAGTATGGATATTATAACTACCTTTAGTCCAAAATGATTCGGATGTTTCACCATCTTCTTTACAAAAGTATGCCAAAAAGTAATATTTGTCTTTAAATGTTCACCGAAGATTGTCTCTAAATCCACATTAAGAGAAAAGAGCAATTCTTGATCGAGGGGAAGGTCATGGATAAATTTATTTGATTGCAAGGAAATTCGTCTTGAGTGTTGCAACCCAGATGATTGTCAGAGTTTTATGGCACAGAAAATGGGATTGTTGTAATTCTAAAATTCAAAATGAGGTCTTTATACCTACCTTGAGAATAGAACAGAGTAGCCCATTTGTTAACTACCAGCGGAATGCGGTACAGAAACTTTTATCGGAGCAAGATCCGTAAGTGCACATCTTCCAGCTATATCTATTCCCCTTCTCCACCTTCAAGTGAATATCTTTCTAATTACTTTGACATGCCTTTGTGACGCACTTCCTAACTCCCGAATCTCCCATGGCATGGATGAATATTATCCTCTTCATATCTCTTATTGGGAGAGAACTAGAAGTAAAACAGTCACAATATTAAGTTTTATTCTCCGCTCGGGGACTAATATCATATATAATGGATGAAATGAGAATGTGGTTGTTTGGCCTCTCATTTACGACAATTATGCAACGAGATGTTAAAATTTCTGTTGTGAGTAAAAAGTCAATATTTGTAGTGTTTTCTATGTGCTTTGTCATCTCAGTGGTGCATAATCTTCTTGATATTTCACTGCAAAGTACTTAAGTATATCTTAATTTTAGGTGTCCTTCACACGTATCTCTGGAATTTTTGCAGATCTCTTTATTAGAGGAATGTGGTTTTCTTGAAAGAGCTCTTGAGGAATTGCACAAGAAGGAATTTAAAATTGTAAGTGCATTGTCTTTTTCATGGCGCTAGGGATATTTGATGTTTTTGGGGATTGAACTTAATGGTTCAATATTCTCTAGTTTCTTACTAATGTCTTTTCAGGTTGATAAATTAGCCTTCAAGGAACAGCAGGTCTCTTTGTTGGTGAAACTTGGTCGCCTAGGGGAAGGAGAGAAAGTCTATAGGGTTTTGCTAACCATGAATCCTGACAATTACAGGTCACACTCACTTATAGTTTAATATGGCATTGTGAAAACCTTTTGCTTATTATGACTACTTATCATTAATTGGTGACAGTGAACTTTAATCGTAGTGAAGGTTGGTTCTTTTTCTTGAAGATAATGTGGACTTTTATTTCTAGACACAGATTGTCTGTACTTGTTTTGGCCAAATTCCTGTTGCTATTGTAATATACATTAGTCAAATTTAGGTCTGTTGTCAATTATTATCTTCAGTTTCTCATTGATGTTGCTTAGGCCTGCATTAGTAGTTATTATAGCTGACGATATTTATTCTAGTCTGAACTATTATTTCAATGCCATAAAGTTATGGAATTGTGAAGGAAAGCAGATAGGCCAGAGGGAGGGAGATGCACAACAGGTTTAAAAAAGAACTCAAGCACGTTAAGTTGGTTATCTTACTTATTAACATTGGAGCGAATTACAATATTATTCCTCTCTACCCAAAATAACAGATATAAACTAAAAGCAAACTGCCAAGCTTCTAATTATGTGTTTCCACCCTTAAGTTCATCGTCTCTGTTAAATGAAATGATTAGATTTGTACCCAAGAAAACCAGATGGAGCAGTAGTGGTCCCATGTGGGCTCCAAATGATCGACCCCTGAAATAGAAATTATGCCCTTCCTTTATCGTGTTTTGTCTGAGTATTGTGAGGGTAGTGGCTCATTTTATGGTCTTAATGTACTTGTTGATTTATATACTGTTAATGCATGCCATATGACCGGCTTTTGTTTTGATCTTGCAAGCAGCAGTTAGTTATTTCTCTCCACTGCAAAATATTTTCAATCCAATGCCAGAAACAGGAAAAGCCACGTGTCATTAGGGTTGATTTTTTGCTTGAATTATGAATGTGATGCAGATCCAGGGTTCTAATAACCCGATTTGGATTGCTTAGGACACACTTAAACAACTATAATCCAAGTACAAGAAGCGGTGGCAAGTTTGTAATTACATGAAATGGCACAACTGTAATAAACTGAAATTTGTAACATAATGGCAAAGTTGTAATCCCTTGGAAGTTCAACTTAGAAGAAGCAAAGTGCTAAGGATGTAATGTAAGACTAGAATCACAAGTGATCCTAATCCCAAGCAGGACCTAAAAATCTGGTCCTCAACTGATGGCTGGTTGGAAATTTATGCTCAAGGAATGAAAAAGGAAGTTTAATGGATCTTCTGCAGTAGCAGCAGCAGCAGCAGCTACAAGCCTTGGGTAGCCTTAAAATTTGAGTCGAAGGACCCTGGTATGAATGCGATGAAGCCTTCAAAAGATGAGGTCGAATGGCTCAATAATCAGGAACTTATAGCAGTAACACTGCTGCCCAGAAAATCAGGTTACTGCAATAGTAAATAATGAAACAACACAAAGAAGAAAAGGAATTTGATGGAGGGGTTGAGAAGGGAGGAAAAGAGTTAGGGAATGGGCATCTAACCTCTCAAGGTAATAGCTATCTCAAGCTTAACAAAATTAGAAACTGACAAGTAACAACTGAACTTAGAAGGAAGCTAATCTAATCACAAATAGGAAACTAATTGCTTAACAAAAAAGGAAACTAACTTGGACACAAAAATAAAAACTAAATATCATGCTAGCTGGACCAAATCAACGGCTGCTGGAGATCTTTTCTTGGAGCTGAACAAGGGGCAGTTCTATAGCTTTTAGAAGATCTTCCTTTTGAAGACCAAAACCTGTTGAGAAAAATACTGTTCACATGAGAACACCAGTTATGGAAGCTGCTGGACAGGCTGGATTGATGGCTGCTTGGACTCTTCTAGAAGAACACTTAGGGAAGTAAAATATGCACTATTTAAGGGGCCTCTATGCTGGTTCCTTGGCTGCAGGAGTGGACCAGCATAGGTGCAAAATTGGGGCCAACAAGGCTGGCTCGACTGGTCTAAACCAGGTCCAGACTTGGGATAGAACTGAACCATGGTTTGGTCAGTTCGAATCCTCCTTTTGACAACCCTATCTACATCAGGATGTCTAACATAAGGCTAAAGGGTAGTCCTGGAACAAACATGAAATATAGGGTATGAAGAAACTAGGGTAAAAGGAGGGTAGATATGTAACAAGAAAAGAGGAAGTTAATGATAACAAAAGGACATTCCCAAAGACCTAAACTATCGTGAGAGAGGTGGAACACACGCATCGTCTTCAACCTTGTGCTCAAAACAGAAGCGGAAGGCAGCACTGGTTTGGGTCCAAGAACTCTGCCAATAGACTTCTGTTGGTTCTGCGATTTCAAGGGTAAGTCGATATTGAAGATATCAATTGATTGCACATCATTACCAGCCCAAGTAATAAACCTGAGAGACGTATTGATGTCTGAAACTGCAAAGGGCGGAAGAGGGCTTATCTGATCTGAAATTAGTTCTGCAACTCACTACTGTATTAAGGTTTGAGGGTGGGACTTTACAAGTAGTGTCGCCCTAAGCATGTAATAGAATCCCAAGACTTGAGGCTGTTAGAAGGGAAGCACTGTGAGAGATTGAAGTCTCTTTACTTTACCAATCGATTCAGCAATAACAAGGGAAAAAAAAAAAGCAGAAGAAATATCACTGGGAAGAAGTAGAAGGGAAATGATGAGAAAGAGAAGAGAGACAGAAGAAGCTCGCACAGAGAAAGAGAGGGAGGATGGTCACACAACCTGATTCATACCAAACCGGCACAACTCAAATAATTCCATTCTTCAAATCTCCCCAGTGAATTGGGTTACAAGCCTTATAAGAAAACTAAAATAAAAACTACCTAATTGAAGTCTAGAATTGTAATAGAAATAAAATCTCTTAATTACTTCCTAGAACCTAGACTGAAAAAATAGAAACACAATAAAACTCAAATTGGAAATTCCCTACTTGTCCAATAACTACCCAAAATAAATGATTACATATATTAACAAATAAAATAAATCCTAAATAATTAAAATATCGTACTGAACCCAAAACCCAATTGACCCAGTTCATCTCACTCTAGTTTAGCCACAATGAAAGAGTGAATCTTTGTGGTGTTTGCCTTTTCCACTTTGAAAGAGTAATCGTCCTTGCTATAGGCTATAGCTTTGGACTTCGAATGCAAAGCTGCGATCTAAATATTCAGTAGTATAGTTGTAAACAGAATTACTTTGTAGCAGTTGTTCCATGGAGCCAACTGGCTAGCGTGGCTCTTGATGTTGCTTTTTACTCTTCTTTTAGGCATGGTCTCTTGTTTTTCTCTTGGAAATGGTTTGGATAAACATGCTAAAACCTGAATTTTAGTTACTTTTTCCATTTTCTATGCCTTTAGTAGCATGACCATTTTGCTGGAGATTTTCATCCCCAATAATAGAAACTGCTTCATTTTCTGGCCAATTGGACCTGCTTCTGGTTTCTGCAGTTTCCGGTACACTGTTATATACTCATTTTTCATTTTGTTTTTCAAAATTTTCATAAAATGCTGTAGAAGCATATAGTTCTTGACCAATGTTGATGCCTGCTGATGTGATCAGCCTGCAATAAGTAGAGAAAATTCTAGTTGATGTGCAGAAACGGAGAATATTCAAACCTATTGATGTAGGACTAGGTTTGACAAGCCAAACTAGACCCAAACAACAGGATCTTGTAAACCAAAGAACAACCAAGAACCCAATATACCAGCTATAATAAATCAGCAGAAAACAATAATAAATCAGCAGTCCATCGATCTCAGTGTTTCAGAATTTCTGTAGCTGAATAGAGACCAGGAAAAACAGAGGCTTAGTAGTCCAATAACAGAGGCTGAACCATGAACAACAGCTACCAATTTTAATACATCAACAGCTGGAACAATCGAACCAGAATTCTGGACAGAAGTGAGTTAGAACAGAGATCGACCAGATTTGAAAGATTTAATATATCAGACAATCCCCTAGTCAGATTACTCTAAAAATTGGATCGAGTCTTCCATACAACAAGGGTAACACTCGACCAGAAACTCAAAGCCATCGGGTGGCCAGAACTCCAAATAGACTAGGTTGACAGAATAGGAAACAGAGAGTTTAACCCAGAAATTTCTGCAGAAAAATTCAGATTACTTACCTGAGATGGCTGAAGAAGAATAGTAACAATAAGAAGAAGAAAAAAAACACTTGAAAAGAACCTCTTGGGCTTCACACCGCAAAGAGTCAATTGGATCAAACACCAATTCCATCAGCCTTGATCAAACACAAGACAACTCTTCATGAAGAAGACAATAGCAACATCCATTATTTTTTTATCAAAATCATTCTAGGCTTTTAGGAGCCTCCTCTTCTTTATTTATAATGTTAATGGGGGAGGGAATTACAAAATAGAAGTTTCCTCAAAAAGGAAACTAAATATTCTCCCAATACAATAGTTACTAAAAACTGAAATTGGAAACTAACTGAAATTAGAAACTAGTTGAAAAAGGAAACTAACTACTAATGACTTGACTCAATTAATAACTTGACTCCTAAGGAAACAAATATAACTCAAATCAAGCCCAACTAAAAAGGAAACTAATGAAAATGGAAACTAACTAGTTATCCCGTATTCAATCTTAGACCCTCCCTTTTAGACCCATAAAAGTGGCCTATTACACTCAAAACACATGAGATCAAAGGCCCAACATGTATGGAACCCAACCCTAAGCTTATTCCTAATAAAACAAGCCTATTTAGGAAACTAAACTGCATCAACTCTCCCCATCTTGAAAAAATTCGTCCCCGAATTTTGCAGTGATGAGGGGGAAACAACATATCAGTAGTAGCTTTGACCATTCCCAAACAAAACTCTGGTTGCTTGTAAACTTGTGGAATGTAGTCTTCAAGGTGTGGAGCTTTCTCTTCAACGAACCATGATGGCATAACAAACTCTATATGCTCAACCTCTGAATCAATACCAACTGTGAATGTCATGTGCATAGAGTCGTCAATGTTGGTAACCTTCTCATCAAGGATTGGAGGAACAATCTCTTCCTTCTCATCATGAGTCTCAAAGACTTGTTGTGGAGTTCTTTCAATCACTACCTCATCTTCCACATCTTTAGTCTTGCCTATTATGCTCTCTTCAATGTAGAACTCTTCAGTTGAATCTTTTATCTCTTGACCTTCTGTCTTTGAAGCTTCAAGAACCATCTCTTCAATGTGAACCTTGACTTCAAGTTCTTTTGGTTTGAATAGAGGTATCTTCACTTCACATAGAGGAGTTGTGGCTCTTAGGGGTGTTGAAGTGTTAGGTTTAGTGGCTGGAAAATTGTTCTTTACCTCCCCAGCTTGGAAACCAAACCTTCTAACTGGTTGTGCTAGAAGCTCCTCTGCTCGTAGGGCCTTGTCAAAACAATCCCTCACTGAGTGCACTTCAACAACTCCGATACCCCTGTTGATTTCAACTCGCAATCCCAGTCGAAACCGAGATAACAGTTGCCTTTCATTCTCCCTTATGCCTGTACGAGAATAAAGTGCGTCAAACTTGTTCATGTACTCGGCAACAGTCATAGACCCTTGACGAAGAGAGTTCAGCTGGTCTTGTATGCGAGCTCTGAAGTTGCGTGGCAAGTATTTATCTGATAACTCAAGCTTCATCTCTTCCCAACTAGTAGGTTCTCTACCACGGTCTTCCAACTCTAGCTCATAGGTCCTCCACCACTCACGAGCAGCCCCAACTAGCTTAGCACGAGCTAGTTTCATCTTCCGTTCCTCAGGTAACTCATAATAGTCAAAATAGTCGTCTAGTGCCACTACCCAATCATAGAACAATTGGGGGTCATATCTCCCATCAAACTCCTTCAGATCGAGCTTGACCTTCTGTGAATCTCCAGAATACCTCTGTTGCACGGGACGCTCAGTCTCAAAATATCCTCTTACATGCTCTTCAAAAGTAGGTTGTGCTACCGGAACCCTCTGTGGTGCTCTCAGATTAGGGTTTGCTCTCCTATTAGTCAACTGAGTAACCACATTCATTGGAGTGTCCACTTCGGGTGTTGTCCGTGAACTGCCAGTAGGCTGTTGGGGTGGGGTCTCTTCATTCAACAACCTGGCATCCAATTCAGCCTTCAACTCAGCCTTTAGTTCAGCTCTCATATTCTGTATCAACTCCATAATAGAAGCTAAGGTGGGGGTGTTGTTCTCAGCCATGCTCTGATACCACTTGATGTAGGACTAGGTTTGACAAGCCAAACTAGACCCAAACAACAGGATCTTGTAAACCAAAGAACAACCAAGAACCCAATATACCAGCTATAATAAATCAGCAAAAAACAATAATAAATCAGCAGTCCATCGATCTCAGTGTTTCAGAATTTCTGTAGCTGAATAGAGACCAGGAAAAACAGAGGCTTAGTAGTCCAATAACAGAGGCTGAATCATGAACAACAGCTACCAATTTTAATACATCAACAGCTGGAACAATCGAACCAGAATTCTGGACAGAAGTGAGTTAGAACAGAGATCGACCAGATTTGAAAGATTTAATATATCAGACAATCCCCTGGTCAGATTACTCTAAAAATTGGATCGAGTCTTCCATACAACAAGGGTAACACTCGACTAGAAACTCAAAGCCATCGGGTGGCCAGAACTCCAAATAGACTAGGTTGACAGAATAGGAAACAGAAAGTTTAACCCATAAATTTCTGCAGAAAAATTCAGATTACTTACCTGAGATGGCTGAAGAAGAATAGTAACAATAAGAAGAAAAAAAAACACTTGAAAAGAACCTCTTGGGCTTCACACCGCAAAGAGTCAATTGGATCAAACACCAATTCCATCAGCCTTGATCAAACACAAGACAACTCTTCATGAAGAAGACAATAGCAACAACCATTATTTTTTATCAAAATCATTCTAGGCTTTTAGGAGCCTCCTCTTCTTTATTTATAATGTTAATGGGGGAGGGAATTACAAAATAGAAGTTTCCTCAAAAAGGAAACTAAATATTCTCCTAATACAATAGTTACTAAAAACTGAAATTGGAAACTAACTGAAATTAGAAACTAGTTGAAAAAGGAAACTAACTACTAATGACTTGACTCAATTAATAACTTGACTCCTAAGGAAAGAAATATAACTCAAATCAAGCCCAACTAAAAAGGAAACTAATGAAAATGGAAACTAACTAGTAATCCCGTATTCAATCTTAGACCCTCCCTTTTAGACCCATAAAAGTGGCCTATTACACTCAAAACACATGGGATCAAAGGCCCAACATGTATGGAACCCAACCCTAAGCTTATTCCTAATAAAACAAGCCTATTTAGGAAACTAAACTGCATCACCTATGTTTGATAGTGATCAGATCTGATCCTTTTCAGAAGGTCCAGATTTAATGAGAATTATGTAGAACTTATTACATGGAATTGTAGGTTTGAAAATAATGAATAAACTGACAAATTTGGAATAGATGGGTGAACTAGGGGCATTGATGGCAGGAGAGAGAAATTGGGAGAAAATTGATAATAGTTGTCAAGGTGTCGCCCAGGCGTCGCCTTGACTAACATAAGGACTCTTGTAACTATGCCTAGTATTCTTGTAGCACATGAATAAACAAAACAATATCTTAAAACACTTAAATTTTACCCCACGACCTGTATATTTTTTAATAAAATAATAGACACTTAAGTAACCTGTGTGACCTAGTTATACCCTTAAAACTATATAACAAAAATTACAAGATTGCCCTTGTTTATAGAAAACCGATCTAGTATTTTGTTTTAACAAATCCTGTCCATCCAAATAGGCATATGTTATCATACAAAAAAAACTCTGATCTAACTCAGTGTTATGTGAAAAAAAATCAATCTCTGCACATCATTGATGCATTTGCTGCTGGAGTGACCACTTATGTTACTTTAACCCCCTCCTTTTTCCATGTTTTGGTTTGATTGTCAATGATTATTGCAGTGTAATTTATTGTTATAAGGATTTCATTGTTTTTCCTCTCCTTTGGATATATTTAAAAAAATAATAATAATAAAAAAAATAAAAAAATAAAATAGAGCTGATTTCATTGTCTGACATGTCCTATTCAGGTATTACGAAGGCCTGCAAAAATGCATGGAGTTATGCTCAGAAAGTGGCCAGTATTCATCAGATGATATTGATCGGTTGGATACCTTGTACAAATCCCTTGGGCAGCAATATACTTGGTCATCTGCTGTTAAGGTAAGTTTTTCCTTTGGTTCTGGTGCTCAGTTCATGACATGGATTTAAGGATCACCATTGGATTGTTAATAGATGTTGATCCGTTAATAGTGCAGACTGTATTGATCCCATCTATCATATAGTAGATCAGCTTATACAGTATCAGCATTGGCCTTTAGCTCATTGTGTCATCCTACTCTCCTGGGTTCCAATACCAAGTTTGAGTTCTGGCTTTATGATGAGTATTATCTGCTTCGGCTTTTTTCTTTTCCCTGGCGGGGGTGCTTGAAGAAATGAACTAGAAAGATCTATAAAAAGGAAAAGGAAAAGGAAAGGAGAAATTGAAGGACAGTGGAGGGATATGGGGTTGTCTATCAGTTTAAGGTCTTAATGGAGGTTTGTGGATTTTATAAGGCTGGTTTGTTGTTTGTTTGTTGTTGTTGTTGTTGTAGATGGATAGACTGAACTATGATCACATACTAATTGGTTTCTAGACATTATGTCCAGGAACTAAGAAGGATCACACCTTCAAGAGATTTTGATTGAACACCAAGACTGGTAGCAAAGCAATTTTCTTCAGTTAAAATATCCATTTTTATAGGTTTCACATGGCTAGACTCCCACCTAACTGAAAAATAGGTAAATTCTTTCATGAACTTCTCCATAACCTTGCCAAAAAAAAAAAAAAAGTGGAGGTAATTAACATTATCTAAATACTGGAGATGTCTTAGGATAGAGGCACACTCTGGCACTCCAGCCCCTACCCCCACACAACCCACCCCCCCAAATAAATAATAAATAAATAAATAAAAGAAAAAAAACAATAAAAAAGGTTGTGTCTTCCATCAGGATCGATCTTAGGGTTGATTACAAGGCTCCTTTTCTAGACACATGATTGTAAGCATAATAAATTGGTTATATACTTCTCCCAACAGCACGAGAATGACAATATCCAACTGATGTATGAGCTATTAACATTGGCTCAGGCAGTATCCATTCTAGGCTAATCATTCCTCCACCATTACAATTCTCCATGCTTGCCAAAAGAAAGTGGACGTAATCACACTATCTCAACACTAAGGACATTCGAGAACCGCCTACTTTAAAATCACCCCACTTGTGCCCTTCGTTTCTCCCCTTAAACACCCCCCCCCCAAAAAAAAAAGAAAAAAAGGAAGAATGATCTGCCTTCAGAAGTGATCTTAGTGTTGATTACAAGGCTCACTGACGTAGTTTAAAAGAACAGGAAGGCCAAAAGCAAACCAGGCCATCAAACTGGACCAAGAACGGATTAATAGGCTTAATTTTCAGTTCCCAGTAGGTTGTATGGGCCATGGGCATTATATTTTTGGGTTTACTATTGTAGTGGGCCTATTCTATAAGCCCAAATTTTAGGTATTCAAGTCCTATACGGGTTTAAGTAGTTCGTATCTATTTTGTAATGTTCTAGTATAGCTTCCATGTTCAAGAGAGATTTGAGTTGTAAAGGATCCCTCCTACCATACATAGGGGTTTCCTGTTTTGCTTATTTCCATGAAGTTATGCATAGTGGATCATACCCACTACCATTGATTTGGGAAATAGTTTAGCCTTGAGCTTGTGAGTTTTGTGATAGGTGGCATGGTTTTGTGGGATTCAAAACTGCTCTACCATGGGATGCAGTAGGGAAGCCTTGGTGGAATGCCAAGACTGAAGTTGGTGGGATTCCTTTGCTACAGTTAGCCAGTTAGGTGTGAGGCCTAACATATCCTTCTTTCCTTCTCTTGTTTCTTCTATCTTCTTTTCCTCCTTCCATTAAAGGTCAGATTCTGACTATTTTTCCATGTTGCAATTTCTATTTGCTGTTTCTTTTTATCCTTTAATTTTCTATTCTGAATCCTTACTATTAGCATTGCTCCTCTTAGTTTCAGACCTGGATTTCTACAGCCAATACAGCCCACTATCAGTCCATCGTTCCACTGTTTTGCTGACAGTTTATTGCTTTGTCTTGAGTGCTGTTACAACACTGATAAGCCTCTCTACTTCTGTTTTTACAACATGTTACTAATTCTGATTTACTTCTTATTTCTGTACTGCTTGGTTACTAAATCTGTTATGTGATTCTAATACGGTTCTCGTTTGCTATTCCTTGATTTTAGTTACTAAGTTTTTTTTTGTAGTTAGTGTGTCTCAGTTTCTAATTTTGAACCTTTTCAATTAAGTTCTAATTTCTGTTTCCAGTTTCTATGTTTAGTACCATACGCTTCTATTTCTGGAACTTTCCAAATCTGGTTTCTAACTACTAAATCTGAATTATTATTTTGAGAGATTCTATTTTGGGTTCTTACTAAATGCTGGTTTCTATTTTGAGCCCCTAATCTCTGTGAGCATGGATTTACGTGAGATTTTCTAACCCTATTTCTTTGGTGATTAGAATACCACATTACTCCCTAGTCACTTGTTTGTAAGCAGAAAAAATGGTTGTATACTTCTCCCAACAGCAAAGGAGACGAGCTATCAACCTGGGCTCCCTTTCCATTGCCATTGTATTATATTGAGACATTTTTGGTAGTTCCTTTGCAGGTTATTATACCATAGACCTTTCTGCTTGACTTTGATAACCAGGGATTTGGATACTAGGGAATTGTTGTTTAGTTCTTTGGACCTTGGTAATATTGGCTTATTCCTATCTAAAAATGTAAAATGTTCTTTTGCTTCAGTTTGTTCTGAGGTTTCACTTTACACTTGTGCCAATTTTGCAACTAGGTGAGTGATCTGTATGACTTAAAATTTCTGATAATCTGTAATGGACTTTGTTTTCTTATGCAGAGAATACCACTTGATTTTCTACAAGGTGAAAAATTCCAGGAGGCAGCAGCTAAATATATTAGGCCTCTCTTAACCAAGGTAATGATTTGTAAATTTGCTTATGCTTTCTGCTTGGTTATCCAAATGTTAGTTCTGTTTTGGTTTATCTAAATTGGCCTTTAAAACTAATCTCATGTCTCTCTGTATTGTTGTCCTGTTTGTAGGGAGTTCCTTCATTGTTCTCTGATCTTAGTCCTTTGTATGATCACCCTGGCAAGGTTAGTTTGATTGCTCTGTCTGTGTGTGTGCATGTGTGCAGAGGAACATTAGGAATTTGTTTTTGTTGGATGTTTATTCTGACAGTTGATCGTTTCTCGTTTTCGTGTACCTTCTACAGGCAGATGCTTTAGAGCAACTGATTCTTGAGTTGGAAGATTCAATTAGAACCACCGGAGCATATCTGGGAAGGTACTTTTTGAATAATAAAAAATTTATTCTCCAATGTTATTATTGGAAATGTGAACAAGCTTGCAACCAATGTAATCAATGTTCTAAAATTGCTTTTCTTTTTTCAAAATTTTAATGGTCAAATTGCATCTGGGTTGATCAAACTGAAGTTCTTGAAATCATAGTGTTGAGTTTTCTTAATTTCCTTGCTGTACTTTTGAAGTTGATACAATTTTTTTTTGACTTGAAAATGGAGGGTGTTTTGGGGGTGGGGGGGGGAAGAAGAAGAATTATTTTAAGATCAAGGAAAGATAAAGGGTAAGAGGAGGAAAACATGTTTGAAATCTTAATCACCCCCCCCCCCAAAAAAAAATACTAAATAAAATGGAAGAAGTTATATGAAGGATAAAGACGTTGAAAAGTTTTGATTCTGTTAAGACTACTCAATTTAGAAAGACCTTATTTGGGCCATTGATGGGTTCTATTGGCCTTGGGCTACTTGTTTATGGGGTTAATTTGTAATGGACCTAAATTATAAGCCTATAACTGGGACTGAATTCAGTACACAGGATTACTGGCTTGAGTTCTTAGATTAAGATACGTTTTAGCTAGATGGAGTTTTGTCTTGAGTCTATTATGTCAAGTCAGTGTGTAAGTGATTAGGAGTACTTTTATGGTCCAGAGTTTCAAAAGATCTTTTGTAGTTGTGGTAAATTGTCACTTCTCTTTTCTTCTTAATCGTCTGATTTCTTCTTCTCCTTACCGTTTTCTTCTTATTTCTGTCTACCTAAAGCTATCGATATCATATTCTTATTATTTCTTCTAATTGTTCCATCTGAGATTCAAAATTTGATATTCTGAACTTTGTTCGAATGATACCTAATCAGTTTCTTAGTTCAGATCTTTGAGATGTGTTATAGAATTTCAGTTTCTTGCTATAGCTTGAAAGTAAGCAGTCTGGAATTCATCTACTAAATCTGATCTGATTTTCAGGATAGATAGATCACTTGATAGGTCTGGTTAAGCTCTACACTCGACCAGAATTTCAACCAAATCTAGTTGATGGATGTTGAGATATCGAATTTCTCTTAATTTTAGTCAATTCTGTCCATATTCTGATACCATCAACTTGTATAGTGATCCTGGTTGTAGTTTATGCTTCGAATGAGGACCTTAGGGGGTGTTTGGTTCGGTAAATCAAATGGTGTATATATCGGATATGAATGTCAAACTTTTGATAGACATTCTTCTGAATTATGTTTCTTTTTGAAAAATCGTTTGGTTGCCTTGAGGTTGGGGCGTCAATCGGTCGGTCCGGCTCGGTTTCGGTCCGGGTTGAGTCGGTTTCGGTGTGGGAAAGCTGAAACCGAAACCGAACCAATAAGGAAATTCCGGTTTCGGTTTGGTTTCGGTTTGTCTTCGGTTTCTTAAATCGATTTGTAACCGGGTTGGTTTTGGTTTTTGGTCCAGTTTGGATTCGAATTTCCATACAAATGTATACAAAACTATGCAAATTTTGATTTTTTTAATGAACTTTGGAGTGCTTTGGTTTCTTACCGGTTTGGTTTCAGTTTCGGTCCGGGTTTTGAGCCGGTTTTGGTTTGGTTTCGGGTTCATCCGGTTTCCGGTGCGGTTCGGTTTGGTTTCGGGGTTGCAATACTCCAAACCGAACCGATCCGAACCGAACCAATAAGGCTTCGGTTCGGTCCTTGTTGTTATCGGTTTGGTCCGGCCGATTTTACCGGTTCGATTTAGGAATTGACACCCCTACCTTGAGGCTAGTACATGTTTCTCGCGGGTTGAGATATTGGCTTTCGTAGAGAACTTCTTTCCGCTTTCTCCTTTTATATTAGGTGGTAAAAAGGTTGCTCAAATCTGAGTTTAAGTGTTGAGGTAAACTCAGATTTGGAACACATCCTTTGTAATATGGTCATTCATGGGAAGGAGGGTGCTCACTTATGAGGGTCAATCTAGTGGAACCAAACAACTCCAAAAATTAAGAATTATCATTCTAAAGAATGTCATTCCAAAGATTTACCAAACCAAACATCCCCTTAGGTAGTTCTGAAACTGAATGCTAGCCATCTTGTCCTTCAATTAAGTTATTGACAAAACCCCACTGTCCTAGTGACAGTGAGAGTTGATTAGTCTTGCCTACAATACCATCCTAGATGATTTGGATTTGATGTAGATTTCCCATAGTTAAAGGGTTAAAATTTGTCGTCGTTTTCCATAGTTGAACTTTGTCATTGTTTATATTTTTTCGCAATATTGTTATTTATTAACAATAAAGAAAGAAATTTAAATTATTACCAAAACCTTTTAAAATGCAGGCAAGAGAAAGAGCCTCCGTCAACACTTATGTGGACGCTATTTTTATTGGCTCAGGTTTTTTTCTCTACCATATCTTGGTTAAATATCCGAATGTCTTCTATCCATTTTTTGATTGTTTTTTATTTGTTTTATTTTTATATATATAAATAGCACTTATCTTGGGGAATTTGATCTGATGCAGCATTATGACAGACGTGGTCATTATGATATTGCTCTCAATAAAATTGATGAGGCCATTAATCATACACCAACTGTGATTGACCTCTACTCAGTCAAGGTTTGTTTACATTATTTTTAAGGCCTTGTCAATGTTATATAAGCTATTTGAGGTGTATACAGTGCATATGGTAAATTTTTTGTTATTAAAATAATTTGCAGGTTAACTATCATTTATTAATTTTATTTCGCTTTTAGCCTGTCACCTTGCTGTTTATTCATTATACTCTTTGAGCTTCATTTCACCGTGTTGCCTTAGAGGATGGGGCCTTCAGTTGAGCATTAGAGGATGATCCGTGAATAGTGTGAAACTGATAAATTTTTAGCTGTCCTTTGAATGCTGTGCTAGTGTGCTTTGCTCGTTATGCATTGGCAGTTAGCCTTTAAGATTGTCTTTGGGGAAGGAATTTGTTGATTAACTAAAAAAATTGTCCATATTTGAAGGAGATTCATTCCTGGTTCTTTGGGTAGAAACTGTGTTCAGATAAATGGAAAGTTATAAAAAATTTCATTTATTTTCTGTTCAGTGGACTAAAAAAATCAGTATTTAATTTGTTTTTCCCGAGTCCTGCTTGAATGAAGTGTATGATATTTGTTCGAGTTCCACATTATGAGGGAACCCTGTGGTTGATAGTTTCTTCCCCTAATGCTGGTATTTTAGGTGGGATTGTGGTGTTAATTGGTTAAAGGGTGATTGTTTGAAAATTTTCCAAGAATACTAGGGTGTCTTACGGCTGGTGTCCTTTGCATGTTTCAAGGTCTCAGTTTCAGGCATGGTTGTCAGGTCCAAAACCGAGTTCTGCTGAGATCTCACCGAAACTATGTATTTTTTGACAAGAAGTTTCGGGTGGGTTTCAGTGGCCTTATGGCCAATTTAGGTATTGGAACTTGTCATCTATACTATTTTAGGCCTTTTAGATGCAATGGAAATATTACTGTGACTTCTGAGCCTCAGTTGGTTAGTCTACGGCGTATGTGAGCTCTGCCCGCTATTCAACACTATTTTTTTTTTGGGGGATGAATAAATAATTCATTGCCAAGAGGAGAATAATATACAAGGGAAGAGGGGGGGAGGGAAGGCTTAAGCCAACATGGAGAAGCCAACCCAGGGGCAAACAAGAAACAAAGACAATCATTATCTACTAAACAAGATAAAAAGGGAAAGGGGGAGGGGGAGGGGGAGGGGGGGGGGAGAAGCCAAATGCCATCAAGTGGGTTGGATGAGATCTACCTGAAGGTTCCAAGAGGCAATAATGTGGGTATTCCGGCAGGAGATGTTAACAGGACGAGGTTGAAGGGAATGGGCTTTAGAGGCAACATCAAAGCTGATAGCTTTCCAAATCTTATCTGGAGATCGAGATTTGGGGGTCCATCTACGGATGTTTCGCTCCATCCAAAGATGATTAATGGTGTCACAAATGGAAGAGCCAGAGAAGGTCATGTCGATCCATATCCATTCTCTGTCAAAAGGGAGGATGGATATCCTAGCAGGCCAGCATTTGGAAAGGGACAATTTTCCAAATGAGGGAGGAGAAGGGGGCAGGAGAAGAAGAGATGGGAGATATCCTCAGTACCATGGGGACAGAGATAGCAAGAAGGGTTGGCTGGGATGTGGCGGTGAATGAGGAAGGATTGAGTAGGGAGACAGTTGGTCAAGCAACGCCAAAGAGTAAAGCTAGGGAGGGCCAGGGAACTACCGAAGAAGGGGTTCAGATAAAAGACCAAGCGAAGGCAGAGGAGAAGGTGCCATTGGAGGAGGGGAGCCAGATACACTTGCCATCTCTACCTCTATGGCTAGGAGGAATAGGGAGGGAGGTCTAGAGGTCCAAAAGAGGGGGGGACCAGCCAACGGGGGAGAGAATAGAGGAGACAAAAGCATTGGAAGGGAGGTCAGAAGAGCAGATGACTCTAGGAGAGAGAAAATGGGATAAGATGCCCGAAGGATGCTAGGGGTCCTCCCAGAGGGAGATTGATTGCCCATTTCCAATGGAATAGGAGATGGCTGGAAGGGCAATGGGCCTATAATCAAGGATCTTTCTCCAGATCCAAGAGGCATTCGAAGTGAAAGGGGCAGTCCAAAGGGAGTTGTGTTTGAGAAATCCGGAGATGGTCCAATCGACCCAAATGCTTTTATGCTTGGAGACAATTTTCCAGATTAGCGAGGACTCCAGCAGAGTTGGCATCTTTGATTCTCCTGATCCCAAGTCTACCTTCGGATATAGGGAGATAGACCTTCTCCCAACTGAGAGGCCTAAGGAATTTGGAGGAGTCAGAGCCCTTCCAAAGGAAAGAGTACATTAGACTTTCAAAGGATTGAATTACAGAGGCAGGAAGGACATAAGTACTGGACCAAGAAAGATACATGGACTGGAGGACCGATCTAATCAAGGTAAAAGTGTGCACACAATATTTAGTACTACTAGAACACATAGTTCAAGTAAAAGTGTGCAATAAATTAAATAAGCATCAAGAACTAAAAGACATCAAACTATAAACCTTTTAATAAATCAGGCATCATACATGTTTTGTTAGTAATTGAAAGAAAGAGTAACATATATTAGAGTAAATAGTAGTAGTAACAATACAAGTGGATGACTCACCTTGTGCTCATCCTAGAGTCCTAGGCTCATAGTAATGAAACGTGTGCCGGCCCGGATCATAACCACCATATTGTTGCCTAGCCATATTCCCCCCCCCCC
>NC_056560.1:30064752-30071263 GCF_013358625.1 Macadamia integrifolia | reverse complement strand
TTTTTTTTTTTTTTTGGTATTTTCTTTAATTTTTTAAAATTTTGAAGAAAGCTGAACCACCAACCAATACTTGTTAAGTAGAAGAAGCAAAATCGAGAGAGATATCTAAACCCATGATGGTTTTGTGTGTATAGATATTGTGGTGCTCACCTTTATTTATAATCCAATAAGTAGAGTCTTGGTAGGAACCCTACTAAGACTCAAACATCCAATTACAATCTAATAAGGAAACAAAAAACAACAATAAGACTCAACTCATAGCTGATGGGGACACTCCCCTATCGTAAACACTCTTTAACAAGAATAAATTTCAAAATTCAGAAATTTAAATAATTGATTTGCTTGCTGAAATAAAAAAGCGACTCTGTGAGGCCGTAGATCGGCGGCCAGTGGTGTCCAATATATATAAAAGTGAGTTCCTAGCAATGACTATCAACTTTTTTTTTTTCCGGAAAAAAAAATTGGACTTCATCAAGCCATAGAGCGGGGAACATTGTTTCACATATAAAAACTATAGAGTCAACGACCAGGTATTCATCATTTTTTTTTGGAAAAAAAGTTGAGAGAATTTTGTTACCTTCAAGGGTTCTTGGGTAGAAAAGCAACTCCAAATGTTGTTGATGTTGTGCTGTGAATCCACTTGTCCAAGCACCCTTTGGGTGTGATTTGGAAAAAAGTTGAAACAAGAAAAACAAATTTGGGGGAATTTTCTTCAAACCTGGGGGAGATATGTTGAGTTCAAATTTTGACCCAGTCTCGTCAAGATGGTTCTTTTATAGTGGGTCACGTGAGTGGTTTCGATTGATACTTCAGGAAATCGAGAAATAAACGAGATCTAGCCCAGTAGCTTTGTGGTGAAAGAGATACACCAAGTCTATTTCTGGAGAACTACTTTGTTGATTGTGCTGTGATGTTGGGAGGAGAACTCCTAGAGAGGGTGATTCCTTGAGGGCCGAAATCCAAGAGAACATATATCTGACCAAAGTTAATAATACCTGGACCACAGACTAGAACCGGTTATGCATCAAATTTGATTTCTGGCCTGGATCTAACTGCTCTAATGCTAGCTTGTCTTCACACAAGTTGCTCATAACTAGCTTTTCATGAGACTCCGCTTGGTTATATTCATGGAATATTGCTCATTCGCTGGACTCAGTGAAAGTTGCTTAAATTACTAGTGAGCTGCTTCTTCTCTGTGGTAAGCTTGGGACCAGTCAGATTCTGATGAGAAAATTATAATAAAAATTTAAGCCATGGAAGTAAATAGAGAGAGAAAGAGCTGATGAACCTAAACTATTAGTATTAACTGGATTAATTTTTTTTTTCGTACACATCGAGGTAAGGTTTTTTTTTTGGGGGGGGGGGTTAGTATTTATTTCCAAATGGGCTAGGGGATGGGTAATGCAGGAGTAGATTACAAGAAATTACCCTAGCAGTTTATAACCCCAAACAATACAAATAGGATCAAGAAACAAAGAAATAAGACCATCAAATAAACCCCCAAGGATACAATATCCATATAGGAGCAAAACCAGCCCAAACCCAGCCAGATAGGAGAGAGAAAGGCTTGCTATAGAGCTAGAGAGAGAGGTGCGGCTAGGTCTGTAGGAGTCCGATTGAGCTGTACTCTTGGGCGTAGATAGTCTCTAGGAAGGGTACAAAAACCCCCAAAGTTGAGAGGATATTGATGGCTGGTTGTGAAGTTATAAGCTTTCTTGATTTTCTGACCTAGGAGAGAGAAAACTTCAAGATTCTTCTGAACAGCCACTGGACAGATCTGGACAGCTCCAAGAAGAGGACCAAATGGTCTATTAGCAGCCTAGAACACACCCTTAAAAGGGTTTACAGATCAGAGGTTAGAGGAGGGAGATATGGAGATCGATCTCTTTCCTAAAATCTTCACTGATGCTGGTTGGTTTTGGATTGTAATAGCTTCTAACAGAATCTGAATTGAACCTCTTGAATGTTACAACAAATAAAATAGAAAATGAAGAATAGAACAGATGGGGGGTTGAGAAGGGTGAAAGAGAATAAAGGAATGGGTATCTCACCCCTCAGTTTTGGTTATCACACCCCTCAAATGTTTAGGCATCTCACATCTCAATAATAACTTTTTTAGCTAAATAGCAATCACTCAATAATTCATTCATTTGAATGAATAAAGATTTCACCAATAATAAAAATAAAAGGAGTACGAAGTATGAACTAATTCCAAATACTAAACTTCATATTTGAATTCAGAACATCAATTAATTATCCCATAATTTGATATAAGTGAGGGAAAATTATTCTGGTAGTGGCCCTTGCACCATAAACACAAGGTGTAAAATGACTTTCAACCCCTCTTTTGTCTAGCATAAGGGGTAATCCTGGACAAAAAGCACTTGCATATATCTCATAAGCAAGAAAATTTCCCGCTAGATACATGCTAGTTTGCTCAGTCAATGGAAGGAAGTGCATAGACATCTTAAGCATGGGCCGACAAAATCTTTTTACACCCATTGTGTCTAGGATTCTGGCTCCTCTCTTGAGCGCCCATTGCCTAGGTCTTGCCCATAGTTACCTGGGCGAGTGCCACTTGTCCAAGCGAAGGTCCAATGATTCTCAACGCCTTGCTTTCTGTGCCTCTGTCAACGTCTCGTTTGCCACGCTTCTCTCAAAGCGTTGGATCTTCGCCTGTACACGTGACGCTCGTCCAAATAACTATGGGTTGACCTGAGCAATGGGAATTAAGGAGAAGAGCCGGATCCCTTTGTCTTATGAAATGTAATATCAGTAATTCAATTAGAAATGTCTCAATTAGTTTCATGCTAATTATGTATTTTGAGAAGAAAATCTATATTTATAATACCTTCTCATGTCAATTTATTGATATCACATTTGTTTATGACATTTTCGGAAGTCACAAGTCATATGCCTCTCTATTTATAGAGGGGGAAGCTTACAATCATACTAAGACGAGGAGCTAGTTTTCAAAGAGGACTAGACACTCCTACTACAACTAGGAATTCAAAATAGGACTGGGACTTGACTTTATAACTCCAACATGGAGTAGGATTAACTAACTAATAGTCCATATAGGACTTTACAACCAACTAATGGTCTAATGAGCCTTTATTGAATTAAATAACAACTAATTATACTAATGAATTAAATCCCGTTTTTCTACCTTTTACCCATATTTTAGGCCCATTAAAGTGGCTCATTTCAAAGAAAAACCATGGGATCAAAGGTTCAACACATACATAACACAACCGAGGGCTTATTTGCAATAAAATAAGCCCAAGTGACTTATCTACATCAATGGGGGTCACTCAAAATCTGACCACATACAAGAATTAACAATAGCAGAATCATAGATCCTTTTCTTTTGAATTTGCAATAGATACCAACAAATTTAATCACCAGGAAGATCATTGTTTATTTACCAAAAAAATTAAATATATTAGCTGAAACTTTCCAGTAATTAATTTTTTTTACATAATGTTTTTCTTGATTATGTTCACATTTATTCTAGCATTGATCCCAAACTGCATTCATGAGCTTGAGCATTGTATTGGCAATTCTGTTTTTTAGTCAAAGAGCACTCAATCTCATCGATCTTTAACTTCCTGGTAATTTCCCATGTCTTTGTTCACAGGGCAGGATATTGAAGCATGCAGGTGACTTGCCAGCTGCTGCTGCTTTGGCAGATGAAGCAAGATCTATGGATCTTGCAGATCGCTACATAAATAGTGAATGTGTTAAGCGTATGCTTCAGGCTGATCAGGTGTATATTTCTATTTCATATCTTTCTTTCTTTAATTTATTTTATTTTTTCAGTTTTGATCATTTAATTTTAAGTTTAGCATTCATCTCCTTCATTCTGTTCTCTATTTTTCATGTTCTCCTTGTGTGAAACTGAGTTTTGTTGAATATTACACTTTTCCCTTAAGGTTGGATTAGCAGAGAAAACTGCTGTATTGTTCACCAAGGATGGAGATCAGCACAATAACCTTTATGATATGCAGTGCATGTGGTGTGTTTTTTGCCCTTATTCATTAAGAGTATCTATCACAATTGGCTTTGTGATTTTTCTGCTAATTTTTCCTGGGTTTATGCATCCTGATTCCTGAGAAGGTATGAACTAGCTTCTGGTGAAAGTTACTATCGTCAAAGTGATCTTGGTCGGGCTTTGAAAAAATTTTTGGCTGTGGAGAAGCATTACGCAGATATGACTGAAGACCAGTTTGACTTCCATTCTTATTGCTTAAGAAAAATGACTCTGCGTGCCTATGTGGAGATGCTAAAATTTCAGGATCGGTTACATTCAAATGCATATTTTCATAAAGCAGCTGCTGGAGCTATCAGGTAAAGGATTTTTTGTGTGTGTGTATATATGCTCTAGATTATGTATCAGCTGGATGAGATTTTTCAATTCCTACACCACACAATTTCAAATGCTAAGCTAACTAGAACTCCTCAAGATAGTTAACAAAAAAGAGAACCAAGATAGGCCATTTCGACAATGAACCTTTCCAAATCGAAATATTTCTTCGAAAAAGTTGAAAATTGGTAAATTTTTGGGAAATGAAGGTAACGAAGGGAAATGCTAAGAATTTTGCAATGAAACTTTAACGGATGCTTATTTAAGGATAAATACACATTATGAATGATTAGATGTCAAAAATTGAATGCTCAAAGTGGTAGTTTGGTTTTGCACCCTATTTACTGGTGTAAGCGTTCAAACATTGCTCAAATCTAGCAAAAAATGTGAACCAAGATAATAAGTTTATAGGGAGTTACCTATTTCTTGAAGTTTCAATACAAATATTTCTTTGCATATAGTCGTGGGAGCTTAGATTCTCCGAAGATTTGTGATTTTTTATACAAACTTGAAGCGTTTTAGCAATTTCGACCATTTCACCTCCATATACTGTATTTTATATGGAATGTAACATTTCAGTTATTTTTGGACAAATTTTTGGCTTTGCTTGTTTCGACTATACTGTATTCTTTGTATTTTGCATGTAATTTCATTTTGTGATCCAGAGAAACTGAAATATTTTGCCAAATTGTAACCAGTGTTGTTCAAAATATGGAACATAACTTCAGGTTTTGTTTATTCAGTGACCTTAAGATGAAAAACTGGCTGGAGAGGTAGAGAAAAGGACACTGTAGTTCAGAGGAGATAGATTGGGGGGGATAGAAATTGGGGAGGAAGAAAGGCTTCTTGATGTTGGGGTTTTTTCTTCAGGACAAGAAGCCTCTCATTCCTATCATTTTTAGTGATCTCCATAAAGGACATGGGGAGATTAAAAAGAAGAAGTGGGGGAAATTGCGGTCCACTGATTAAAAGGAGAAGCTCCTAAGTGGATGACCCATCACTTGTAGTCTCTTCTAATGTCTTCCATTAGCTTGTTTCTTATAACACTAGTCAACATTCTGTTCAACCATATCCATTTATGTATATGCAGATGCTATTTAAAGTTGTATGATTCTCCTCCAAAATCAGCAACCGAAGAAGATGATGAAATGTCAAAGTTGCTTCCTTCTCAGAAAAGGAAGATGAGACAAAAGCAGAAAAAAGCAGAAGCCCGTGCAAAGAAAGTATATTAGCTTTTCTTTCGTATGTTTCTTAGTTTCCTTTCTTCTCAGTGATTTAAATTATGACATTTTCATATTTGAAAGGAGGCTGAAGAGAAGAATGAAGAGGAATCAAATGCAACTGGTGTCGCTAAGAGTGGAAAACGGCAACATGCCAAGCCAGTAGATCCTGATCCCAATGGGGAGAAGTTATTGCAGGTAGAATCGGATTCCTGAAACTTTTCTTTCTGCTGAGCTTTTTCTGCTTTTCTATGTATTATTTTTTCCTTTCTTTTTTCTGATTTCCTATTTTTCCTTTATATCAATGTTTTTCTGAAAACCATAAAGATCTCTTTATACACAATGGGATAGCTGTCCAAGGTCATTCGCACTTATGGATAAAACTATGCCCTCTTGAAAATGCTCAATATTCAAGGGAGGAGAGTTACAACTTTAAAAATAGCTATATCTTTTAATTTGTCCTCCCATCATTGGTTTGAAATGTTTTAAATGCAATGGTGAAAGGATAAAGTTGATAAGAGTCATTACGTATTTAAAAGATAAAATTTGAGACAGCCAAGTTGGGAAGGATTGTCTTTGTGTGGTGGAAGCCTGAGGGAGTACAATATGCAGAAAATGACTGTACTGAGTCCGCAAGATAGCCTTCAATATCTCCTGGCATCCTGTGTAGAGTGGGGACATTCTGAAGCTGATACCAAGCAGCACAGATGTTTGTCTATTAGGAGCAATAACATACTCTTTGGTTTTGATCCCCGCTTTACAGGTTGAGGATCCATTGTCAGAAACTACAAAATATTTGAAGCTACTTCAAAAGCATTCGTCGGAGTCCTTGGAGACACACTTACTTTCTTTTGAAGTGAACATGAGAAAGCAGAAGATTTTGCTTGCTTTTCAGGTACCTATACACTCAAAAGCATTCTTACAC
>NC_056560.1:30063362-30064732 GCF_013358625.1 Macadamia integrifolia | reverse complement strand
ACACATCAAAACACATCATATGCACTACATGCCATGCTATACATTTTAAATCACATCCACCTAAGCAACATTACTAAGTCCTTGGTTTTAGTGCTACTAGAACCACAGTGCGCGTATGCTCCGGGTACGAGCCGTGAACTCCCTCCCGCGATACGCCCATAGGGCTGTCGGAGAAGGCCCACCGTGAGTACTCGGAAAAGTAAAGACAATGCCGTCCACCGGCTCTCAACAGAAATGTAAATGACGGAAAATAAAGGTGCTGACTCCAGCAATTTAAAAGCAGTACGATTGGCCCTCTTGAATGTACCACCGGGGTTGCCAACTGTCCTACATGACTCGTCGGGCGTTATGTCTAACCGCCACAGTGACTCGACACCCGCAACCACTGCTTCCCCCCAAATGATAACCCAACACCTTAACCCCTGTTGGGAAGGGTCGTAGCACGGGATGGTGAAAATCCTAATACCGCATGCTCCTATATGACAATAGTACGATTGTATAGTGCCTCTGTGTCCCATTCCATGGGCCACCAATGCACTCGTCTCCAAGCCGACTACGGCATCTAGTCTATCAATGCATCATGCACCATGATGTCCACATTCAACATATAAACATCTCATTCAATTGGCATTTAGAAAGTAAACATAGCACATATGCATAACAACGTGAGGAATGACTAAACTACATAGCATATTCATGATGGCATGACTAGACTAGATATAATTAAATGAATGCCAAACAATGCCTTGAAACAAGGCCAAACGTCCTCTCCCCACTTACCTGTAGCGTAAAAGGATTTCCATTCGGTACGGGTGAGATCCAGTGCGAATCGGGTAGGATTTGGTGAACCTAACATAATCGAGCGGGGTTAGTACTTCACCATTTTAGAATCAAAATTAACACGATCCGATGACAAAATCATGTTTAGAACATCAAAAGAAGGTCACAAGTTCGATTTGGGTCCAATCAGACGTAAGAATCACCTTCGGGGCCACACGGGTGGGTCAGATAGGTGGGTAGTCTGGCCCACCGGTCCTACCCACCGGTTTGGATCGGGGGGTAGGGGCCCGCCGGTAGGGCCCACCGGTTCCACCCGCCAGTTGAGCCAGGGGCCCCTGCTAGGACCAGCCGGTAGGGTGGCCCGTCGGTTAGCCCACCGGTTGGGCCCGCCGGTTGTGCCCGAAGGCCCCCTTGCCCTCTCAGGTGGGTGCCCATAGGCGGGTAGGGGCCCACCGGTTGCACCCACCGGTCTTGGCGGGAAAAACCCTGTTTCTTCCCAACTTCCTCCATTCTTTGGGGATTCAAATGGGGTTTTTCCCCACCCATTCTTCACACCTTCAAGGTCCTATAGGATGGTTCTAACCTAGATC
>NC_056560.1:30062550-30063342 GCF_013358625.1 Macadamia integrifolia | reverse complement strand
AAAAAAAAACCCTCACCCTCTCAAAAGGAAAATGGCAGTGAGAAAAGTGGCTCAGCTGTGACTTCCATCATCGAAGAGGAGAAATTAAGAACTAGACATGGCTAGGATAAAAAATCTGTTGGAAATTTCTCTTTCACGTGCAGCCAATGCCTTGGAAAATGAATTTTAGACATTTTGACTTCATATTTATTCTTACTTTGGGAAAAATAAATCTTAATTGTCTGCACAACTAGAAAGTTCTATACATCTTTTCTTTAAAATCAGTAATGATGAATCTTCTCTCTCTCTCTCTCTATATATATATATATATATGTGTGCGTGTGTGTGTTTGTTTGTTTGTTTGTGGTTTGTAGAGAGACTTTGATAGATATTCATCCCAGACGAGACAAATCTGTAGTGAGGGCCATAAGAAATATCCATAATGAATCATAATAGTAGAAAACTAAAACCATAAGGAAACTATGAGAACCAACAATTAAAAAAAAAGAGCCCATCTTCCAAATATTTGAATGACTAATATCAAGTCAAGGACTCAAGAAATGGTATAAGATATCTCAGAATACATCACCATGTAGAGATAAGGTTAACTGATTCAAGCACATCTGGTGGACATCCGTTGTTGCTCATCAGTCTGCCCATCATTAGGGATTAAGGGCATCTTGTGTTGTATTATTTACCCATATAGTCTTCTTTTGCTTTGTTCTTACTGAGCTGTTCCGTGGCACCTTGTGTAAATTTCTTATTAATGAATTTTTTTGATTTTCTTAATAAAAAAAATTTGGGGGGGGGGGG
>NC_056560.1:30033267-30062530 GCF_013358625.1 Macadamia integrifolia | reverse complement strand
AGGGGTTGGAGGGGGTGCCATTTGATTGTGTTATTCTCGCAGACACTGTTCATTTGTTGCTTCTCTGGATTTCCCTCATCTTTTGGCATCTGTTGTGAGCACACACACACAAACTCTCTCACTGGTAAAAAGTTGGAAGTCTCCACTCTCAGTTGATTGAATTTGTCACTGATTAGAGCACATTTTTATGTATTTTATTCCTATTTATTCCTAACATTTATTCACCTGAGGCTATTTTTGACTTTGAATTACCCTTTTTTAGGCTGTAAAGCAGCTTCTTAGGTTGGATGCAGATAACCCTGATTCCCATCGATGCTTGGTATGTTAATTTATTGCAGTCTTTAGTGTTTGTTTGATGTTTCCTCTTCTTACTATTTTCTGTCTATTCATTAGTATGTCACTCTTCTTATGCTAATTTTGGACTCATTATTGCAGATAAGATTTTTCCATAAAGTGGGATCAATGGCAGCTCCAGCATCTGATTCAGAGAAACTAATTTGGAGTGTCTTGGAAGCAGAGCGTCCTGATCTCAGGTTTCCCTGCCACGCATTTTCTGACTATTATTTTGTTTATTTGTATTATTCTCTTAATACTTTTTTCATGTTGGGCAAAGGATATTTAGTCGACCCAACTAGATAAGCTTATCTGATCAACTTAAAAATCTGCCATACGGCATGTCAGATGGGGCCCAAGTTTTGTGAAATGGTAGACCCCTAGTCTCCCTGCTTACATGTTAAGTTTCAGCTCAAATGAAGTTTTCCAAGTGGCAATATAGAGCTTTGAAAATCCAGGACTATGGAAGAGTAGTGGTCGAAGTACTGTAGGTGTGAATGGGCATTCATGGGGATGCATACCAGTACACTTTGGAATCAACTCAGCCTAAGCTCAGTTAAATGGGGCCGGCTGCATGGATCCGTTTTCTCCAATAACCTTTTTCAAAGCCATATTTGTTATTATTCCTAAGCTATGCATGTCTTCCGCACCACTTCTCCTAGAGTCATTGAAGTCTACCCTTGGCTCATTTAGCTTCTTCAATCTGAACCAAATCACTTCTCCATGCTGGAGCATTCAAAGGACTCCATTGCATCCCTGTACATGGCTCCATGCCACCTCAATTGACTTTCTCACAACCAATCTTGTATTGGAGCTACTCCTAAAATAGCTCTAATTTGTTCATTTCTTGTTTTATCTTTTTCAGTTTTACCACTTAACACACCCATTTGAGCTTCACAAGTTTATTTGTTTGTTCTTTACTGCCCAAGGGATGTAGGGGCATCATAGTTGTCAAAGCACTAGGCAACCCAAGCTGTTGGAGTGCCTTCCCAAGCGCTTAGCCGATAAGGCAGCCGCTAGGTGGTGCCTAGGTGACTTAAGCGTGCATGAATGATTTTAAAACATGGATACAGTTTCGTTCCCACTTTTCAAACCCAGAGGGACATAAACCATGTGGTAGGGTTCATGGACACAACTGTCCACCCTCAAGTCCCTTTTGGTATACTGTAAGTCTGTAATGTAAGGACAAACGATATATATACATATATATGTAATCGCTTTGTTTATAACACATGAACCGTAAGGGTAGCGGAGTGGTAGATACGAGGGGTCACTTGACACATGGAGACATTCTTGAAATTGTTAGTTGGAATATGACGTGGGCACAATTGGATAAATTTCACCCACCTGCTGTACTTTATTTTCTCTTTCCTTCTTTATCCTTCTGTTTATAATTTTCACCATTATATTAAAGCCACAAAAATAACCAACTGACCGACAAAGCAAGTATTAGAGAAGGGTTTCAATGAAATATTCTTCCCCCTCTCTTTCTTTCTTTTTTTTTTCCACAAAGGCATGATCCCAATCAAAACATTAGAAAAGGCATTTAATCTTATATAATAATATAAAAAAATACCAAGGTATTACAATTCAATAAGGTGGCGGAACACCTAGTTCCCATAGGTCCCAAAAAAAAGCTGCCTAGGCGACACTTTGACAACTATGGTGGGATTATCATGGCTGAACCGGTATGACCCGATTTGGAAACCTATATAGAAACGAACCAGTCCTAAAACTGCCAGCCATCCCAGCAAGGCCAGCCACCCACCTAAAGTGCATGTCTTGCTCGGCTAATGCTGATATGCTGCCAGCTGCATGGCCAGCAGCCTGTCAAGCTGCCAGCTATGCTCGGCCAGCAGACGCTTCGTCGTTGCCATCCGCAAGGCCGGCACCCTACTGTCGTGGCTGTCACCTCAGCTGCCCGCTTGGCCGTGGCCCTTGGCAAGGCCAGTGCCATGCCTTCGTGGCTGCCGTCTTGACAGCGGTGCTCTCTTGGTGGCTGAGAAGATGAAGAGATGAGATAGTTTACCTGGAATTGACGTGGTTGCTCTTGTTTGTAATGGGCTTCCTTGCTTTGTCTTTAGCCCATGTGGGCTTTTCAATTGTAATGGACATGTTTGTGACATGTTTTTGAGTCTTCAAGCCCATGTGGGCTTTTCAGTTGTAATGGACATGTTTGTGACATGTTTTTGAGTCTTCAAGCCCATATGGGCCGTGGATGTAATCCTTTATGGGATTTTGTTACCCTTATTGGGTTTGTAATTTTCCCTTTGGGGCTGCATTTTCCTTCCATTTATTATTCACCCCAAAAAAAAAAAAAAGTTTCCTTGTTTGTAACCAGTTGATTAAGAGAAACACAGAATTTAATGGATTGGAATGAAAGTTGGGTTGAGTTACCTTCATGGTTGTCGAGTTGTTATATGTGTGTAATCAGGGTCATCTTCTCTCCACATTTCCTCTTGCTCGACTTTGCCAAATCCTCCTCCTGGTTATGATTGCAATATTATATCCATCAACCCTCATCGAACCAAAAGCCAGTTTTAAGACCGATTCGTTTCTTTGTCCTTGCTTCCCCTACTATCTTCTTAGCTTCATTTCAAGCAAATTTATACCTTTTTAAATCCTTCTCATCCTTAGTCCGTTGCCAAACTTTACAACTAGATTTCTCAGCCTTATATGTTTGCTTGAATTTCATCATCCCACCTCTAATTTTCCCTAGATGAATGTCAAGTAGAACTTCTTTAGCTGCATTTTTAATATAAGTATTCATCTCATTCCACATCTTATTAGTGTCTTCATCAAAGTCCCACCTTCATTGTGTGATTGCTATTTTGAGTAAAAATGTCTTCTCCTTTTAAGTTCTCCCATCTTATCCCTAGACAAATCATCTCACATTTCTTACTATTCAGTGTGTTAGAACACAAAATCTATGACCATTAATCTATGTTGCTTGGTTAAGCTCGCCCCTGGTATATGAGTATATTCTTGCAATCTTTACATGTTTTTCAGCTCTTTTAGTTAGAAGGCTATTTCGCTACTATTTTGCCCACTTTTGAATGTTATTAAGTGTTTTTCTCTTTTTTAAAGAATGTGTTTACTAATACATTTTTGGACAAGCTCCCTTGACCTCACTCGTCCATGGTATATGAGAACCCTTGCCCATTCGTCACTACAATCAGGTGTCAAAATAGTATGTCACTTATAGAGTTATAGGGGACGCTTTGCTAACCCCTGCTCACTATCCACTACACTTGGTGATAGTGCAACGCGTCTCTTCCAAGGGACACCCAATCATCAAGTTGAATATACAAATTCTAGGATCCATATGGAAGGGTTTGGCTACATTTTTTTTATGATGCTGGCTGCTGACTTGACGCTCCAACCCTCCTTTATGCAAGCTTTGGACTGGCATAAAACCCTTGCATAGTTGTGCCAATACTGATGGGGTTAAATCCACCTAACAAGTAGGTTTCAGAAACCCTTAACAAACCAGAACTTTACAGTCCAGATTTGAAGGAAAATTGATATCAACAAATCAGAAAAACTGATGATGGAAACAGACTGGTCAAAGACTTAATATAAGCAAGGGACTGAAATTTCAAAAGCATAAATCGATCAATTTGTTGGATTTAGAATTTGACCAGTGTTAGTAATCTCAAAACAGAAACGACAGCAGAAATACTGGAGAAACTTAATAGCAGATGAGAGAATCTTATCTGGCCCAAAATCTAGTTGAAGCCTACTGTAAAATGAGAGAACAGAACTCCAAAATCTCAGGTTAATCCAAGGGGTGGATTCTTAGGTCAAGTAGTCTCTTACTACGAAAAAGAATTTCAAAACAGAAGAACAACAGCAGATGTCGACCTCAGAAATTAGATATTTGGAAAAAGCAATGATCAAACAGTGTATCAAGCAAGATTGTCAAGGCACCATCTAGGTGTCCAGGCAGCTCAGCCTGGACTGGCGCCAAGGTGATGTGTTGGTGTTGCCTTCAATTTTCACCCTTCATCGCCTTGGGTCGCCTTGCGCCTTGACAACTATCGTGTCAAGTGATAAGAAACAGCAACTGAAGGTCAACTGAGATAATAAGGTTTGCTGAAATTCAAATAAATAATTGAATACAACATAATATACTTGCATGAAACTGATTGAAGCAAGAAAGAAGATGTAATAAGAAGGATATGAACTATGGAATCATCATCATAGAACTAGGTTAGAATCACCACAACAGAGTAGCACTGCATCACCACAGAACACCATGAAGCAAAAGCTCACAATAGGAAGGAAGGTAAAATTATGGGTTACGCCCACTGCTGTCTTTACTAAATAGTAGCTATGTGAGTCAAAATAGGACTCAAACAATACTGACATGATCAAAACAAAATAACAATAGGATCCCTAGGTCGGTTTGCCTGGTGACTCTTAAGAGATGGGAGTTCTAACTTCTTAAAAAGAGGGTGTCTCAACTAATTAAACACTTAAGTAGATAGGATAGTGATCTAATTAGGTGGGACTCTAGTTCAACTAGGAGTTAGGAATTAATTAGATAAAAACAAACAAATAAGAACCAAAACAGCTAGTCCATGATGTGGAGACTAAGCTGGTACATACTGTCCAGTGTCTATCCAATGGTCAGAATAGCCACATAAATTTGCCATGTGACAGAATTAGATGAGCCACTAATATAAATCGACACTGAACCTTGAAGAGGTAATTTTTATTTTTTAATCTCTTATTCTCTGGTTTCGAGGAGGGATTAGTGATGGTTTGGGTTTTGTTTTTTGACATAGGGATATAATCCTAGTGAGTGGCTTCTCAGTTTGGCTGGGTTCTAGCAAACCTCCGAATCTCAGCTTTGAATCCTGTGCTGTTGTGGTTTCTTTTTTTCCCCAGCTTGTTTAGCCATTGATGGAGTGACTGTTCTACCCTTTTTCTGCTTTTTCTGACGTTTTTATTTATCCAAAGGTGAATAAAATCTCACAGTGCCTTCTTTTTTGCAGTCAATTGCATGGGAAATCTCTGGAAGAAGCAAATAGCCATTTCTTTGAGAAACACAAAGGTATTCTTATTTTATAGTTGTCTACCATACACATGGACTAGATTTGTGTTTACTATATATTTTTTCGTGGCCTTCCTTTTCTTTTGTAGATTCCTTGATGCATAGAGCAGCAGCAGCAGAGATGCTTTATGTGTTGGAACCTGAAAAGAAGTCTGCGGCTATTAAAATTATTGAAGATTCAGCGAACAAGCCCATTTCAACGTAATCTCTCTCTTTCCCTTTCTGCACGCACACACACACCATGGTATTACTATTTTTGTAAGTGAGACCGTAACTCTTCATGTTTTGCAAACCAGAAATGGAGCATTGGGACCAGTGAAAGAATGGAAGCTCAAAGAATGTATTTCAGTTCACAAACTACTTGGAACAGTCTTGGTTGACCCTGACGCTGCATCTAGTAAGTGTTGCCAAATCGTTTTGTCCACCATTTGCTTCTGTCTTGTACACTGATATTGAGGAGATGCTTCCCTCACCTGGGGGTTAGGTACATGAATCCTTTCTATCATTCCATACTTTGTAGCGCCATATTCATTATTGAGTCGTGAACTCATCTTTCCAGAGTACTTCAATCCAAGTCCTTGTGGCCCTCACCATCTTCCCATTTAAACCTTGAATTTAACATCGCTCCTTGGAGGTGCAGTCCCAAGTTTTCGTTGCACATGTGAACCATCTCAGTTGATTATGCACTCTCATGTATCAGCGGCTCAGCACTATCCGTTTCCTGCAAATCAAGTCATTCTTTATTTTTTCATGTATCAGTGCCACTCATCCTCTCAGTCCTCTTGATTAAATTTATGTGTTTCCCATTGCCAGAGATTCAGCTTGATAAATTATAGCTGGTATCCCTTCGCACTGATCATATAATGTCTTAAAAAGGCTCCAGTTTATCCATTATTTTTAATTCTATGGACAACACTCTGTTAAATCCCCCTCTGTCTCACAGATGGTTAAACTTCTTCGAGGTATATCATTTTCTAGCCGTCTCATTTACTACTTCAATTCCCACTTATCTTAAAGCCCTCGTAGTTTTAATTTGGTGTTGCAGTTCATAAACCAGAATCTCATTAACAAACAACAAGTGCTATGTCACCTCCTCTTTATATGACTAGGTTGTAGTTGATTCGTCAGTACCTCCCTCTCCATTTACATGCTCAGGACTGCTGCCCTTTATTGCATACTCTTTTGTTCTTCCAGTCCTTTTCTCCTGCACTTGTTCTGCTACCTGTTATACCCCCATCATGTTCAAGTGAAAAGGTGTCCTTTTGTTACATTGTTTTTCAATATCCACCAGATGATCCTTATGGGGACCTATCATATATCTGTTAGAACAGCTTTTCTAAATGCTCGAATTGTGAAGGGTAACAACCATAGTTTTTAAGGCTGTAAGGCGACGGAGGCGTTTGAGGGTCTTTTAGAGCGCCTCAGCGATAAAGAGGGCATAAAGCGTCCCTTATCGATTAAAGCGTTCTTGTGTAATTTTTTTTTATAAAACCAATCTATTTGGCTCAAATCCTAGTTGAATCCTATTAGTCATATGTTAAATAAGTATTAAAGGTTCAAATTCATACCAATGTAAGATATTCATCAAGAAAACAAATCAATAAAGTGAATAAATTAAGTTCATCTTCATCAATCATCAATCATCATAACATATTAACATATAATATAAATACATAATTATGAAAGAAAATTATAAATATAAAGAAAAGAAGGCAAAAAATACAAGTATTTATTGTACTTACCTTTATGATGCCAAAATGAGTGCCTAAGCCCTAGGGTCATCCACTATATTTCTACTCCTGTCAAAGAAGAATGAAGCTCACCGTTGCCAGAGCAAAATGGTCACCTGGATCAGTGGTTCTTCATTGTTCCTTGATTGCTTCTCAAAACCCTTTTTTAAAACCCTTGAAAAAATCCAAACCTTATTTGTGAATCGTATTTTTGTTTTGTTTGTTTTGATTATTTTTGGTGGAGTAAAGCTGATCCCATACATCTCAAGTATTAACAAAACCATACACCTATCAATAAAAAATCTATATTTGGAATCTTCATCAAGTAATTTTAAAATATGTTAAAAAAAAAAAAAAAAAAAAAAAACCCATAAGGCGCTACGGAGCACTGCCTTACCATCTCTGGACCGCATCAGTGCCAAGGCATTGGTAAGGCGACGTCTTAGCAGCGCCTTAAAAACTATGGCAACAACAATGTATATCAACACCCCCACCCTCATGTAGACCTGTACACATGGCTTTGCTTGGACACGCACTCACGCCGAAACACTATCACATGGCACCAAGGGGAGAATGTGTCTCGAAACCTCATTGCACTTTTTTCAAGGATCAAACACTCAACCTCCTTGCTTTGATACCATGTTACAACTTATCCTAAAATCTCAAACTGTTGAGTAAGGACAACAATGTATATCAACAATATCCACCCTCTTTGTCGATCCTTTGTGACAGAAACAAGGTTATGTATTATTTCAAAATGGGTATATGAAATTATACATGTATCCATTGTTGGTGTACAATGTCTTGTATTCCGTCAGAGTCATTTATTTGAGGGCAATTTTGTACTTTCCAGATTAGGGTGTTTCGCTATATATATTTGTAGCAAGGGTTTCTTTCTCTGTAATGCAAGCAATACTGAGAGGTGTGAGGGACGAGCGCTGTAACCCTATTCTCCATTGATAGTGAAGCAGGATCTCATCTCACCGGGGATGTAGGCAATCTTGCCGAACCTCGTAAATCTGTGTGCATTGCTTGTTCTTGTTTTTCCATTATCTTCTGCATAATTTTAGGGTTGTGTTTCTACATCCACTAGGAGGTTTTAGGGACATAAGATATTCATCTTTGATATATACAAAAAAGAATATTCTTGCCTTGACATATATTTGGCCTGATTGGTTGCTCAAGTACAATGGTTTTTTTTATTATTATTATTTTTTTTTGTTGGTATTGTTTTCTAGGAGGGTTTGGTTAAGGAGCAACTCTGTTATTGTTGGATTCCATTTCAGTACAAAAGAGCTTGTCTACTAAGTGGCAGAGACCAAATTTTATTGACAAAAATCCCAAAACCCTGCCTATCTGCCAAGTTTTGGATCCATAGATTGCCACATGGTAAAATACTACTCAACTCAGCCTTATCCCAACTAAATGGGATCGGTTACTTAGATCCTATTCTCCAGTCAGTTCTATTCAAAGCCATACAAGATTTCAATCCTAAGCTATACTTTTGCTTCCTCGCCAATTCTTCTATGCTTATTTTTTGCCTACCTCTAGCTCTTTTAGCTCCTTCGATTTGCAATATATTACTTCTCCATACTGGATAATTCAAAGGCCTCCGTTGCACATGTCCATGCCACCTTAGACGAGTTTCTCGCAACTTTTCATGAATAGGGTCAACACCCAGGTTTGCTTTAGTTTGTTCATTCTTGAATTTATCTTTTCTAGTCTTACCACTCATCCATCACATCTTCATCTTTGCCACATTTTAGTGTGTTTAAATGTTTTCTCTTTACTGCTCAACACTCAGCCCCATATGTCATTGTTGGTCATATAACCATTTTATAAAATTTTCCTTTGAGTTTTAAAGGGATAAGTCGATCACTCAACACTTTGGATGCACCCCTCCCTTTTTTTTTTGGGGCGGGGGGGTGTGTGCTGTAGGGGATGCACACCTCCATTTTATTAACCTGATTTTAATTTATGGTATAATATCATCCTCTATTTCTCCTTTATTCATGAGTGAACCTAGGTATTTAAAGTTATCACTTTATGGTTATTCCCTCTCATTAATTTTCACCACCCCACTCTTTGTGCTACTGTTTATAAAGTTACACATCTTGTACTCTGTTTTTGGTTTTACATTTCATGTTCTTTGTTTTTGTTCTGCTCATCTTAAAACCTCTTGATTCCAAGGTTGATCTCCATGGATCTAACTTCGCAGTTATCCCAGTATTTGTTTCCTCTACCAAAACAATACCATCTACAAAAAGCATGCACCGGGGATCTGATCCTGAATATCTCTGTCAACTCATCCGTGATTAGTGCAAAAAATTACAGGCTTAGAGCCGAACCTTGGTGTAATCCAATTGTTATATGCTCTAAATCTTTCAATTAGTCTTCTAAGCAAATAGATAGCTTTAGTGGTTGATTTCCCTTGGCATAAAACCAAATTGGTTTTCCGAACCATTAGTTTCTTGTCTCAAGCACGACTCAGTTACTTTCTCCCATAATTTTATAGAATTACTCATTAATTCCTCCATAATCATTACAGCTTTGAATATTACCTTTATTTTTATAAATCGGTGCCACAATGCTTCTTCTCCACTCATTTAGCATCTTCCTTGCCCTGAGAATCTTATTAGATAATCTAGTAGCCACAATTATCCGCAAATTCCTAGACTTTTACCTATTTCATATATATATATATATATATTTTTTAATGTTTCTTTTACTTCAGCCACCCCAATTATCTGTATATATATATATATATATATATATCTAAGATTTGTAGTTCCTTGTTGGTTGTTATAACCTTCTAAGATACTAGTATTATTTTCATTTAGTAAACTGTAGAAATATTTAGTCCACCTCTCTTTAATCTTCTTGTCGTTTTATAAAATATTATCATCCTCACTTTTAATACATATAATATAGTTAAAATCTCTACTTTTCTTTCCCCTTATTTTGGCTAATTTATAGATACCTTGTTCCCCTTGGTGCCTAAAACCCTGCTTATGTGCCAAGTTTTGGATCCTTGATTGGCACATCTAAATGGCCCATGTAGTGGAAAAGGTGGCACCAGGACTATCTTGTCTATTTATATGCTTACACCTTTTTGCGTTAAAAAAATATTATTTGCTGAATTATGTATGAGATTAATCAAGGAGAAAAGACCATATTGTTCAGTGAAGTGAGAGTTTTGTGCATGAATTATCATGTTTGATGCAGTTCTTGCTCCAAGTAAAAAGTGAAATATGGTGGTTCCTCTTTTGGATATACAAGGGTGGAATTGATCTTTTGAGGTGACCAAATGTCATTTTTTTCCCAGATAAACTCAGATTGATTCTATTCTCATGCAGGATGGAAAGCATGGTGTGCTGAATACTTCCCTTTCTCGACATACTTCGAAGGCCATCACAGCTCAGTCATCTCAAAATCTGCCGAAGACAAGATATGTGAAGTGCCTCAAAATGGGAGCCCAGGCCATAAGGAAGTTCTTGAAAAGGGGCCAACTCATCCCCTAAATGGAAAATTAGAGGCCTTCAAAGACCTCACGATTTAAAGTCAGTCTTCTGCTAACCCATCTGGAAGAGTCATAGGAGATTAAAAAGGTGTATTGGAAGAGAATCCCAAGATTCAGAACTTATGCCAGACTCGGGGACAAGAACAAGTGCACTTGAAGATACTGAAAGGAGAGGAGGCAACTCAAGCCTGACAATTGTTCCTTGAGGTTTTGTGGGCATATTTGCGGTGAGCAATTGGAATTTTGCATTGAGACTGGGTTTCTTTTTGTTTTTTGCATGCCATTTCTACCCCCCCCTCCCCCCTTTTTTCTCCCAAAACAAGGTGCAGGATGGGTTCTGTTAGACATGTGTATATTTAGTTCATTGTGTTGCAAGAGCTGTGGAATCCTATGCTAGTCTGTTTGATCAACGAAATGGGAGGTGGTGGATTGAGGGGTTTCTAGCAGCATTTCAAGTCCATAAATCCTTTGGGCCAAAGAAATGGTTTTTTCGATCTTTCTGAGTACAAGTACAGGGTGCAACAATGCCTTGATGAGCTATGTCCAGTGATTGTTGTACTCTGCTCTTTTGTTCTTGTCAAATGTTCATTCATCTTATATGTGTAACACTACGAAATGTTGAAATTTTTGGGCAGATATTTATATTGTATCCATTGATTTTATCATGAAGATCAAGAATCTGTCGTGTGATGAAGGAATAACTTGAATTTTATTTTATTTTTATCCTCCATGCTTCTTGTCATCAAAGCTGGAAATGTTATAGCGTATTTGATCGTGTCGTCTATGGTGCTTCAGCATGTTTGCTTCTGAAATTGTAGAATTCAAATCTTGAAATTTTAGCAGGACCTGGACTGTTTCACGATGGAGGTATTCATTCAGAATGATCTGGATGGGATTATGGTAACCCAACTTGTCTCACGGGTTGGTTTTCTAGCTCAAAGCAGTAAGCTTGGCTCCGTTTGGTTGGGTGTAAAGTGATGAAAATTATGTGAAATAATTGGGGAAATCTAATAGCATAACGGAGGATGGTTGAATTTAGATGGTAGTCAAGAGTATTGCTGTATTTCCTTTGGTAGTTTGTCAATCAGTTGGTTCGGTCTGAACTGGTTTTGTTCTGGTATTAGGTCAAATCAAGACCCAACTGTTGAGACAGTTCGGTTTTGGTCAGGTTTGGTCCATTGGTAGGTTGTTACCAAATGAGGTTCTTTTTTTTTTTTCTATATTTACATTGAAAATAGTGGAAAAACATGTTTTAGGTATAAATAGAAGCGAGGATGGGCTGAACTTGATATGTCAAAGGCTTGTGACCAAGGATTTAGTTATTCGAATGGGTATTTGTTGATATTGATCTTGTGTGTTGGGCACATTTGCTCTTTTCAAAAACTGGTATTTTTTTTTTTTTTTTTTATGGTTTTTCTCGCGAAATGATATTGATAACTGATCTGGATCAATCAGGTATTGATCTTAGCCAATATGATCAATTCGATATCGATACTTAGAACCATGCTTATGATAGAATAGGGCGGAGTATTTAAGAGTAATTTTTGAATTTTCATGTTTTAGTCAAGTTTGTGTGATAGGATATGTTTCCTTTGAACTTTGGGGCATTCATGAAGGTTGTCTACTAAGTCCCCATGTTTTTTCATCATAGCCATGAAAGGATTATCATGTTTTCTGAAAGTTGAGATATGAATTTGTTTAAGGGTATTACGATAGGTAGGAATTGTCTTGAAATCTTCTTCTTCTCCTTCTTCTTCTTTTTTTTTTATTTTTTTTATTTTTTATTTTTTTATAATATATATATTTCAAGCTTGTATGTTAATTGGAAAATATTTCAAGATTTGTTCAGCCGCCAAATTAATTTTAAGAAATAGAATTTCACTGATCTTGGAACTCACGTATGTTTTGCTGGGAATGAGTCTCTAATGTGAAGTTTTATAGAGTAGAAAGAAAATTGGGGAGTTGGAATATCCCTTTTAACTTTTACAAGTGGGTAGATCTATTTTGATAAATCAATATGAGGTTAATAGAGTAATACTAACTTATTGGATGCTATGTTTTTGCAAATCTAAATGATGGTTTCTCTAAATTAGATTCTATAAAGTTTGAAGGGAGTGGGAAATCAAGGCACAAATGGAGCCCTTTAAGATGGAATTCTCTGTCTAAACCAAAATCGTCTAGAGGATTGGATTCTAGACTATTGGAGGTTCATAACAAGGCTTTGCTTCTGAAGTTGGCTTGGGATATACTTGCACAACCAAATTGTCTTTGGGTTGAGATTTTGAAGGAAAGTATTTCCCTCATAATTGTTACTTCATCCATCAACTTTATCTAAATAAGGGTTTGTAGTGTACAATAGTATTATTAAAATTCGTCCACTCTTTAGAAGATTAGTTTGTTATGTTGTGGTGACACTCCCAGATTAGCGAGCAAAACCTCTCTTATTTTGAACAAGCTGTCCCCCTAATCAAGTGACTGTAGGTGCGGAGTTGTTTTTCTTGATGGTGTTGAGGAGCCTCGATCTATGACCACCCTGCTTCTTCATTCTGGCATGTTGATGAGGAACTAGCTTGGAAGGTGGAATCACTACTCCGCAGACAGGAGTTTAAGAGGTAATAGTTGTCTTAGAGACCTGAACAGAACTGCCCCCCTCTCTGATGCTTCTTCTTAAGAGGGGTGGTTGACTTCCAACCCATATGAGAGTTGTTGGTGCTCTGATGCTGGTCATGATTGGATAGAAGAAACTGCTTACTCGAAGGCCTTCATCTCGATCTGCCACTGGCTAGCTCTGTCGCCTACCCAATCTACGCTCTATTGGTTCCGTACACCCTTGAGCTTTCTCTCGCCCCTATCACGGGTTGTGCTCCTATGAGTCTCCGTGTTGTTATTTATCTTTATTCATTTCTGCATTTGCCTTGGCCCCTAAGATAATTTGTTCTAATCTGAGATATAAATTGAGACAACGGTAATATTTCTTAAAAGGCACTTTCTAAAGTACCAAATGTTTTTATAATTGATTTGCTTAGACAAGAAATGGATAGATTATTTCCTAATATCTCTTACTTATATTTATGAGATGAGAAAAAATATGACAAAAACTACACCAAGAATTGGTTCACATAGGAATGGACCATTGAACAGCTGGAAAAAGCCCGTACCCGATTTACAGAAAGTAGAAATGGAAGTAGATGAGTTTCAAGTGAATAGGTACTCTGAGATAGAACAATAAAAATTAAATTTAATTAATTCGACTTATAAGAATTTCGAACTAATAGAAATATATAACAATGAAACTATTCTGTTTTAACAACAAAGTAGGTAGGGGCAATAATGTATTGATCAGGAATTTATGCTCTCTTTGGTCTGATTTCTATTTGTAGTTATTTGACTTATTTTTATTTTTACAAGTGTTTGATATAATTTATTGCACTTATTTCTATTTTTTAATAAATTAGAATAAATCACAAATCGCAAATCACAATTACTTTCATAACTCTATGATTTTTGCTACCTTAAATGAGCACGTGTGCTAAACTACTCAAAATCAATGGTAAATAGGTAACTTTAGTATGTTTTATACTTTTTCAATAAAAACCCCCAAATCCTATCATCTCTCTCGCTCAAAGCTGAAGGTGAAAATTGAAACCTATTTTTTCATCATATAATCTATTTTATAAATAGTAACCAATACTATTTGTTGTCCATAATTTATTATCACAAATAATTTCTAAAAAATAGTTAATAAATACAAATAGAAATCATACCGAAGAGAGCCTTAGTTTTTTTTTTTTCATAAAAAATGAATAAATTGGTTTTCTATATAATGTTTTTTGTCTCCTATTGGCTTTTATATTGGGGTTTTCTGATTTTGGTTTATTCTTAGATCGTTCATTTACCATGAACCCCCTGACTTTGTATGAATGTCACCTTTGAGGCCAACCCATCATCCCGAAAGGAGCATTCACTTTTTTTGTTTTTTTGTTAACCAAGGTATCCGGGCCAGCTTACGTGCACCTCGACTAATCCTCGACTGGACTAGCGTAGTAATCTACTGCCATGGTCTCCACTTAAATTGTAGATGTACAAATGGAGAATCAAACATGAGACCGTACGCCTATCCACACAATCTCCAATTTGCCCTAACCATCTGAGCACTCGCTTAACTAGTTAAGCTTATTACCCTACGTTCTGAAGGCAATCGTCCACATCAACTACTCACATGAAACCTAAATGTGCGTCTACAAAAACCAACACATAGGATCGATGAACGGTCGCCAAAGGAAAATGGAAGAACTCTTTTTACTCCCTCAATTCCCTTTTCAAGGAACTTAAAGGAATGGAGAGCATCTGATATATCATTATACATCCAACAAGAGACCAGCCCGGGACGGTCCTGGATTAACTTGAACCATGGCCCAAGATTTGTTGGTGTCCTTCACGCCAACTTAAATTATGGTCTTACATATGACAGAGAGCACTCTTACCACACGTGATCGTCTTCTTTGGAACTGACCCTCCACTGTTGGCATTGGAGGTTATAACCTCAATGGACCACACCCACCTTCCTTGTCCCACGCATAGGTATGGATTGCCCACGTGGAATCTAGACCCTATACCTAATCAGAGGACGGTGACTCATGTAATCGTTTTAGACTTAACCTCGCCTGACTAGCCTAACTTGATCGGATAACAAAGTTATCTTATCAAAGATCGACCATGATTAGGTTAGCCTTATAAGATCAGCCACCCCAGCTTAGATAGTGATCAACCCACCAATGGTAAACAGGTTCACATCATCAACGAAAACAATCATCCAATCAATGGAAGGAGCCACCAACCCCTATATAAAGGACACATAGCAGATTCGTAGGGTAGGCTCAAGAGCACACACTCTCTACGTTCCTCTCCTCTCTCACTATTTCATGACCTAACTTAGGCATTAGAGTCTCCTTCATGAATTCTCTTCTGGGCCAGTTTCTTGTCTATGTTGTGCAAGTTCAGACAAAGCAGGATCGTGCTACTCAACAGGTGGATAGATTTGTCATATTATTTATCACCTTCCACATGGTAGAACTAAGTGTGCCGTCTAAGAGATTCGTTCTTTCTTGAATTTGTGGAATTTGTTTTCTTGATATTTGAGATTTAAGAGATTCCTTTTGATTGTATAGTCGGAAGAATTTTTCCCCTATGATTTGGCTAACAATAAAGGTGGGATGCAGTTTTCTTTCACCCACAAGCCATAGCGAAGGAGGAATCACTCATCATTGTCATCACTTGTTGATTAGACTAAGGTTTCACCGGAATTTATGATGACTTTAGAATCCAAGCACAAGGTCAAATCCCTAGTAGTGAGGGATTCTTCCTTTCCGAGGGGCATAAGAAAACACTGGCCATAAAAATAAAATTCTTTTAACAAAAGGGTATATTTTGCATTTTATTATGGAATCTATGGACTCCACACATAGTAGTGCCAAGCAGAAATCAAATTTATGGAAATGATTTAGATTGGCTGTGTCTATTTTTAGGCTTATTCAATCATATGCCCTCATGTGTCGTCCAAGTATTTAAATGCACTTTTTTTATGGCCATGGATTTTCAGTGGTTTATTTTGTCGATTGGGCTCCATTTGTGTCAACATAAAATATTATGTGGGATTTATCTAAAAACAAAACAAAGTTACATTAAGAGTTATGAAGGATAAATATTTTACATAATTGTAATACAAAAGGATAGGAAACAAACATCCATTATCTCAAAAATAACAATTGTACTTGTATTTACCCCCAAGAGGGTTGTTCAGTTGGTAAAGACCAACATTTCAAAATTATGAGTCATGAGTTCAACACTCCTTGGTAACTATCAAAAATAGAAAGAAATTACTTATATTTTGCACACTTATACACTTGGCATCTGTGGTGGACCCGACACCCATCATATGATGGATTCTTTACCTCACTCGATCAACGCTCAATTGTGTTTATGTGTCACATCCAACCCAACAAATGTCAAATGATAAAAAAATAACTGAACATACAAATAATAGTTATCTTCTAGGCACCATTTGTTTGATGGATAAAAAGGGATGTGAAATTTGTGAGGATAGATCACACATGTTGTGGATTGGTTTAAGAAGGAAAAGAAAATAATGAATTAATAGAATATATAATTTTTAATAAAATGAAATCTGGTGGGAGAAAGAGGAAATAGAGTTATGGTAAGATTCAATGAGAGAGAGAGAGAGAGAGAGTTTTCTCCATCAAACAAACAAGGTCCTGGGGGAAAATTTACATTAAAACAAAATGAAACTCTGGAAGACTTTTTTTTAGCTTAAACTTAAACAAGTGGAAAGGGGACCTTATCATCTATTAAGAGAAAGAAAAGGTGGAGGATACTATATGGTACACCAAATTTCAGTCACATCTAACATGCAATGTAGCAATATTTTTGTTAACTCAAAAAATACTCTAGGATTATTGAGAGTGTTTACTGGTAAAATTGTTCTAAACTAATTTATTTCATGGGCTCCAGCGTGGGCTTTCCTAGATGGCCCTAATATGTGGCCCAAATTTTTTTTTAACAGTTGCTATGCACTCTTCCAGAGTTGATTTTCACGTGAAAATTCTGCTAGAATTGAAACGCGGTGTGAGTATGGGACCTAGGAGTTACCTGTCCATAAAATTTGACCCCTCATTTATTCTATCATGTAATAGTCGTTGATATTTAAAATGAGAATATGAAAAAGGTTTCTATCACATGCATATAAGGCCCCAACTCTCTAATCTATGATGTTGATATTGAATTCTACATACTCAATATAAAGCTCTCAAAAGTATCATAAAATGGGCTACCCAAAAAAAAAAAAAAAAATCCTAAAAAAGCAACATGTGGCATGCTATTTGTATTGGTGACAAACCAACAAGCATATTAGCATTGCATATAATGCAGGAAAGCAACCATGACAAGATCAATAACAATAATCAAAATCCTTACTTAACCCCCCCCCCCCCCCCAAAAAAAAAATATTGACTAGATAGAAGAATTAGCACTATAAATAATATTCAATTTAAATATTAACATATTAGTGATTTAAATGTACTGATTCAACATGGATTGCATGATATAAGACATTTTTTCTGTTAATTATGATTTAAGATATTAAGAAGTTGAGAAATTTAAGAGCACTATGGAATGAAAAGTTTGAGAAAGGTACTTTTCACCAAGAGAGAGGAAACAACATGAAAATATAAGTTTGAGAAAGGTATTTTTCACCAAAACAAGATGAAGATAAAGAAAATGATCAAGACATCATTTTTTTTTTATTTGAATTTCTTCAATTTGGGAAACTAGACCTACTTTCTTTCAACCTCCTAAAATGGTAGCATCCTAAATTTTTATTAATTCTTTCAAAATCAGGGCAAAAATTGGGCCTCAAGTATCCAAACTATACACTAATACAAAGGTGGAGTGATGGACATAATTAATCAGGGTACAGAGCTATCGGAAGCATATGCATCATGGAATGGCCCCAAGAGGAAGTGGAACATAGGCTTCATTTGGTTGTAAGAAAAATTATAAAAAAAGGAAGTGAAAATTTTTAAACGAAGGGAATTTTTTTAATCATTCCACAATATATTTGTTTGCAATAGAACCATGTCTGCTTGCATAGCTACTGTGCCAATGTATAAACCAATGGGAGGATATCCAGAGGCATTGGCGTGGGGGGTAGCATTGTCTTTTTGTACCCGCCTATGTATAGGTGTTGATCCACCCAGGCTAGCAGGGTTCTTTTCTGCATAAGCTATTTAGATTTCCTAGCATGTTTGGTACAGATCTAATTTTTGGATCCAACAATTGGCCCCCATCCAACAACCATCCAAGGGTTGGAAGGAGTTGGACACGCATCCCAACACCTAGAAACATCTGGAGATATATGTCCAACTCATCCTAGCCTTTGGATGAATCATTGGAGGGTCGTTGGTGTTGAAGAGTATCTTTTCCATAATTTTTATCTCACTTTTCAAATCTAAGGATTTAAATGCAAAGCAAAGTAAAATTTAATAATAGTTATGGAATGATTTGGTGTTTGTGACAATTCCTCCCTCCAGATCACACTTGATCCACTTCCACTTGGATTTAGATCCTCTTCAACCATTGGGACGCCCAACGTGACATCTAATGATTGGGAGGGCTCGTGCATACACCCTAACATATGAACGTGCACCGCAAATCCTCTTAACCGTCGAATACTCGCTAGGTGTCTCAGCAGCTGGAGAGGATCTAATTCCCTACCACTCGGCCCACTCCTGCAGTCATGCATGTTGCGTCGATTCTTGTTGAACTTGGGACATTGGTATTTACTTTGAGGCATCTCCACAAGGGGTAATATAGTCATTTGGACTAACCTTCTGTCAAACTCAAATGGTATCAGTCAACTTGTCAGAGGGGTTTCAAACAGTTGGTTCTGTTTCGGGCTTTTATCGGGTTGACTTAACGGTTTGTTATTAGTCCGTTAGGTTGTTGTACCGCTTAGTTGTGGTTTTCAATACATTTATGATTTATTGCTTTTCTGGGTTCGATTTTCGGTTTCCATCGGTCCAGCGGTTTCAGTTTCTACGGTTTTTCTTAAAAACCCAAACTTAACCCGAATCATTAAACACCTGATTCAGTTTTTCCAATTGGTTTCCATCGGTCCCTACCTTCAGGTTGGATCATAGATCGAACCTGTAAAAAAACCCAACCCAACTCGAATGAACCAAACCAAAACTTATTGGATTGTCTCGGACTGGGGTATTGTCAAACTGAACTGTACTGAAATCAAATTGAACATGAAAACCGAACTAATATAAAACTGATATCAACCCTATAAGAATTAAAAAAAAAAAAACCAAATAAACTACCCAAAAGTCCTTCTCTCCTTTCTTTTTTCTTCTCCTTCTTCTGATGATGGAGGTGTTATGTAACCTGTAACAACTCCCTGCTCTCCTCTCTCCTCCCTCATAGATGTGTACACACAAGGCATGAGAGTGTAATTTAAATCCTTCTAGCAACAGCCGAAGAATGTCAAATTTCAAAGAGCTCAACCATTGATTTGCTGCATTTGTTTCTACAATGCTTGCAAAGGCCATAAATTGAACCAACATTTTCATTTCCTTTTATTGATTTATGTCCATTGGGTGAGTTTCTAAGGTTACTCTCCACACACAACACTTGTAGAACTCTAGTGGCCATTTCCCTTCGGTAGGATTTCTATTTTCTTACTGTGACAATTTTAATTGTTATTATTAAAGATAAGAAGGATAAAGAAAGATGTTGATAGTATTTTACGTAGTTCATTTGATTTTATTTACTCTTATGGGGATTCGATAAATCTTTTCAACTTAATAATTTTTTATTGTATTTATGATTGTTAAATGGGCAAGGAAACTCTACCAGTCTGATATAGGAACATCGAAACACAATAATGTGTGAAAAATATCTAACTACGACATTGCTATGTCTAGAAGTTTCCTACACCACGCAACAATGTTCTTTTTTCCTTGTAAAATATATATACCAATTTTTGTAAAACTTTTTGCTATCAAGGAGATCTAACTAATTATCCCATTATTTGGGGTAAATTTTTTGATTGAGATCATACAATGGATCTAATATCTTTTCTCTTAATAAAATTCCTACCAAAAAAAAATTTCTCTTAATAAACTAAGATAATGTAATGGGATGTACTATATCTTTGTATCAGACAAAAAACGTTAAAAAATAAATACATAAAATAAAATGGAAGACGAAGCGAATGAAAAATCTCTCTCACTCCTCTCTCTCTCTCTCTCTCTCTCTCTCTCTCTCTCTCTCAAACTCTCTCACACACGCACATTCTAAGACGACTCAGTGAAGCAATGGAAGATGAGAGGTGACGCAAATTCTGAAAAGGGCGAGCGAGGAAAGAGGCCGGAAAAAAAGAAAGTGGGAGAGACTTAAGAGCCCGTCTGATTCTCCTCTGTACTATTCATCCCTTTAATGGCGACTGGTTAGTGACAACTACTACGTTTTCTCATTTTAAACTCCTTTTTCTGCTCTCTGTTTCTAATTTGCTTTTCATTTATATTTCTCCCTGAACGATCATCGGATTCGAAGCCCTCGTTTTCATCTAGGGTTTTATTTTCTGCTATTTTCACTGATTGGGCTTGTGTTTCTTTGTTGCTCGAATCGGTTGATCGTGTCGAGTTTCCGATCGGTTAACTCTTCAAGCTCTTTAAGTCAGTCAAGCCTTGTGATTTTGAGGGTTTCCCTCTGATCTTTTCCGTGGAAGAAAGAGCTGAAACTGGATTATGGGTTTCGTTCAGGAGCTTGAATTAAGTCTGAATTTCATTTTGTTGGGTCATCTGGCCGCTGATTCTGTTGGTGGGTTGTGCGTGTGTGGAGATTTGTGTTCGTTGCTTTACTATGTCAATTTGAAGGTTTGAATTTTGTTGAATTTGAGGTTTTCTTGAACAATTTATGTTCCTCCTTTTGTCGGTGTATGTATGGCCTCTCTTGCTTCGTCTTTCTACATAAACAGTGTGTTCTCTGGAGTCTGGATTGGTCACTACCTCATGGATCTACCTCATGGATTTAATTCATCTCTTGCTTCGCCTTTCTGACATCAACAGTGTGTTCTCTGGATTGTTCACTGCCACATGGATCTACCCTCTACTTTTGCTTTCTGATTGAATTCATTTTCCTTTGGTTCTGTAGTTTCTCTTTACCACTTTTCAAGCTGCGATTTATTTTCCTTCGGCTGATATTTGTAGCTTTATGAGATTAACTAACTTGCTACTGTAATGGTGAAATGGTGGAATAATAATCTACTTTAGAATGTAATAATCATTCAATTTTGAATTCCTGAGCATCCGTATGAATAAGCTGATCTTTAAAATGGAAATATCTAGATTCTTGATTCATACTAATATGATTAATAGAAGTAGAAATAAAGGGACCTCAGGATTGAATGAAATGATCTTGTTACTGTTTATTCATATTTTAGTAATGAATAGAAAGCAGTCCTTTTTAGTGTAGAAGATTTGCACCCAGATGCAGTGGCAGGCTCATTGAAACCATTTTGTTTCAAGTGACCACATATTGTAGCCTTATAATAAAGTTACGGTCTATTGGAGTATCCATTGGTTCTTTAAGGTTTTCCTGAGAGTAATTGCCTCTATATTGTGTTTCTTTCAAGGATTTTTCTATCCCCAAGGACATTCTGATCTGTGGGGTTGTCTCCTTGCAGAATTGCTATTTCTTGAAGGAAAAGGAAATGTATGGTCTTGTTGAAGCTTGTATCTAACAGGCAAAAAAAATTTACTCCTGCAGATTTTCTGGTTGAAATGCAGGTTGTTCAGTACGAGACCGTGAACTTATATCACAAGTTTGAAATTAGTTTGAGTAGAGCAGTGCGGAAGAGCTCTAGAAAGACAGAAATCTATAACTAATCTTCTATGCTTTGTTTAATTCCAATTTTTCTGGTGGACTTAGATGGCCGTTCCCTTGCTGGAACCACATCGTGAAGGCCAGACTGACCAATTCCCTCTGCTAATGGAGCGTCCAGACAACAATAATGACAGAGAACATGTTATACATATTGGGAAGGATGGTGATGCTTCCTCATCTGGCTCACCCCACAGTGATCCTTCGCCTTCCCTTGATGTGCTGCACCATCAAGATAGACCTTCAAGTAGCACACGTGCTCCCCCTTCTCAACCTTCCTTATCTTCCTCAAATGGATCGAACTCCAGGAATTCATCGTTAATTAGAAGGGGTGATGGATATGGCCGTCGCCATAGGAGCCCACTGAATTCTGGTTTGTGGATTTCCATTGAGCTAGTAGTCACCATGAGCCAGATTATTGCATCCATTGTAGTTTTATCTTTGTCAAGAGATGAGAAACCACAAGCTCCGTTATTCGAGTGGGTCGTGGGTTATGCAACCGGATGTGTTGCAACCTTGCCTCTTCTTTATTGGCGTTACCGTCACCGCAACAACCAGGGAAGTGAACAAGATTTAGCTCGCACACGCCAGGGCTCTTTTCAGAGCAGCGCCCCTTCAGAACCATCTTCTTACACTGCTATCTCAGTTACTCATGGCTCAGAAGGTGAAGATCGACACACCACAGTAACAGCCACTCCAAATGCAAGGTATTATGTTGAAAGATGCAAGTTTTCTTCTCCTTTTTCTGTGTGCTTTTGTTTGTACAACTGGAGCGATTCCTTGTTTGAAAGATGCATGGGTATCCTTTTATAATGTGAAGTTCTTGTGCTAAGAAGTCAGAAATGAAATTCATTCATAGAACAGCAAAGCATGCAGGCATTGTCACAAGAGTGTGCCCCCACCCCTGGGATGGCATTGCTCCAATATTTTGCTGGTGTTTTATGGTTTAGTGTGAACATGCATTTGATTTTGCTTGGGGAAAAGAAAACAAAATGGAGTGTCATACCATAGTGCCTCTGACCGTTCAAAGTTGGGCATCTCTGAAAATGTTGGTTTAGGTCCCACCTAATGATTCAAACATTTCTAGTCAGGAGATGATGATCAGCTATTATATTTTGCTGAATGGAAAAATGAATGTCACATCGTCGGAGACAAACTTTTTGTAGTCTCAATCAAATCAAAGTTGTCTTACCTATCTGCAGATAATCACATAGCTTGTGCCTCGTGACCTGTTATTATAGTATTCAAGTTGGAAAAGCTTGCACTGAACCATCCAGAACAACTCCAGGATATAAACTTTAGGGGAAAAGCTTGCACTGAACCAATGAGAGTAACTCCAGGATATAAACTTTAGTGACCTCAACTTGGCTGTGTTGACTATGATTCTAAAGACAGCAATTTGTGTCACTTACACTATTTATCACTGCAGTCAAAGATAATTCAGATATCAATTAGCCAAAAGTATTCTAGACACTGTAAAGATTCAACTCATCACTATGAGCCCTACATCTTCCTTATAATTAAATACATCACCAGTCAGACTAGAAAATACCTTAAAATTTTCCTTGCCTTTAGCAATTCCATTGATCCCTTTAAATTAGGGGCCATTGCTTTGAGCAGTGGTAAAAGGTTTGGGTTGCCAGGCCAAATGTTCAGGTTCAAGTCTTGAGGGTGGCCACTTTGCTCAAAAATACCAAAGGGTAGGATCAACTACAAACTCACCCCTCCCAAAGACCATGCTGAGGCAGGACGGACCAGCACTGGGTAATGCCCCTTTTACTGATCCCTTTGAAGTACCTCTGACATGTTAGCAGTTTTCTCTATCTAGATGCTTACAATAAGTTGTCATTAGAAGAATGACTAATAATTGTAGGAAATTCAAAATCTATCAGTTATTGGAGGTATTAGATAGTAGTTTGAATAATTAAGTTTTAAGCAAGGCTTAAGATCTCGGTCTCGTTCCTAATCTCACTAAACCAAAAAGAGAGATTTGCGAGATCTCGCCAAGATCTTGTATTTTTCCCGGTCAACTCGGTGGTTGGTCTCGGTGTCCATATGGTCTTTGTAGCCCATGAAACTTGTCATTTTCCCTATTTTAGGCCTTCTAAACACAATGGAAACATCACTTTTTTAAAAATCAAACCCAAAATGGTACTTTGACTTTGTACCTTATGTAAGTAGTCTTTGGGCCCTTCACCCTAGGCTATTCCACAATAAAAACAAACAACTATTGACTATGATTTTATGAAAAAAATGGTTTTGAGAAGTTTTTTTAACCTAAAACTTCCCTTGAGAAGAAAAGGATCTCTAAAGGTTGATGATGAAGTGATAATCTCCAATCTCCAAGTGTTGAAGTTGTTAATCTACACTGTAGAGTAGAAATTTGGCAAGAAAATCCACCAAAAGTTCACTTTTTCTTCACAGAAAGGTGATATAGCGAGATATGTCGAGTTGGGTCGAGTTGAAGGTCGAAATTATGTATATACCTCATGTGATTTGGTCTCAAGACTGATATATTCACCGACATCTTGAGATCTTGACCGAGATATTGCACTTTTTACATATGGCTCCTCTTCCTTGAAATCGCTATCAATTTAAAGGGGAGTTTAGCGCTATTCTAGGATGTCCCTTTGTATATATATATTTTTTTTTCCAGCTTCTTTCGGTTTGAAGCGGCCTGGCTATCTCCTCATCCACAATTCATGGATGTCTTTCGTGCTAGTTGGGAGCCACACTTGGACTCTGTCCTTTATGCAGTAAAGGCACTATCTGACTTTAGGTGAGGAATGCAAGATCTTGCCATTTTCAAATAGCGAGATCTTGCCGAGTTCTTAAACCATGGTTTTAATAGATGTCTTCTCTCTTTGCCTAAGCGAAAAGAGACTTCCACAAGTTTCTATACTAAATGCTTTTATATGTGTCTTTTTGGTGTAAGTGGTGCATATATGTTAGTGTATTGAAAGCCTTACTTAGCATCTAGTCATTTGGGGCATAATTGTCATGGCGTCGCCTAGGTGTCGCTAAGGTGGCGATTTGGCGTCCTGGCGGAAAAATAAGTTCATGGTAGTGCTATGATTTACGTGACTCACAAATGGCAGTCGCCATTGGTTGATAGGCGTCGCCATGGCACCACCATGGACGCTAGATCACGCCCGATTCACTATGCGGTCGATTTTTTGTAAAATGCAAGGTGATTTTGATATGGCTATGTTGATTTTTGATGATTTGATGTTGCTTAATGTTGGTTTTATATGTTATACGGCATATATTGTAGGCTTGTAGCATGCTAAATAACTTTAGAAAATAGGGAAAATAAAAAAGTAGCATATTAAATAACTTTAGAAAATAGGAAAAATAAAAAATGACACATGGGCGATTTGACCGCCATGGCAACGCCATAACGGGCGATTCATCGCAAAATTGATTAGCCACCCCTCCACCGCCTTGGATCGATTTGACGCCATGACAACTATGATCTGGGGCCATGGCTAACTCATGCTTGCCTTTGGCACTACCAGCAGTTGGTTGCCTAGGCACTCTTTTGACAACTTGATCAAGTTGCTAGTTGCATTGACAACTTTGGGGATTCTATTTGTGGCTCTTGACTTTGTTATTTTTTAAGAATTTTGTATCTTTTCTATGGTGGGAATTTAGCAATTGAAATGGGTTAATATTCTTCAGTTCCTTTTCTCCTCTAGTTTGGTTCACTAATGGTCCTCTTTTGATTTTTTGATAGTGATTAATTCTTATATCATATGCTTTATTGTATATTTATGTTCTTCAGTGGTACCAAATATGTGGATACATTCTCCTAATTTTAAAACATCATCACATTTTTTTTTCTGTTATCGACTAAGCACTGATTAGTTGCTTTGACTAGAAAAGGAAAGAATAGAAAACCCTTCTAGAATTCTCATGAAAAACTAAGATAAAGGTCTGAGAAAAGGAGGAAATGCTGTGCGTAGTGAAGGGGGTTCCTCACCAGTCACCACAAACCCCCAGGGGGAGTTGAAGACAAAAAGAGAACGGGAAGGGACACAAATCCTTTGCTTCAGACCGAAGGGTAAACCCCGTACACGCAGCCACACCTAACCCATGTAACAGATCAGTCGTGGGAAGACTCGAACTGGAGACATCTGTTAACAACAGGTTTTGTGTTATCTTTAACATAGAAGATCAGGATTCAGGGACCTCAGATCTGGTACTGAAAGATAGTCATCAATGTACTCAGTCAGACTGAGGATTGTAATTCACATGGGGGAAGTTCCAATCTGGTTCAATTATAATGTCTGATAAGACAGCCTCTCAGCCATTGTCTCCACTCAAAATGACCTTAATATTAGTATCATTTCACTTCACTCAAATTGAGTTATAGTGCTAGCTTATTGGCCAAGAAGGGACGGCTCTTTAGATGCTCTCTTATTTTTTATATTAATCTGATTGTGTATCCTGTATGGCATTTTTCAGCTGTAGTTACTTTGTGCCTCAGGTCTGGATTTAACTTTTGTGCTTATTTATTTTCTTTAATGTGCAAACTCCATATTTCATTCTTCCTAATGTCGATTTTTTTTTTCCCCTATTTCTTCTGTGATATTTATTTCTTTGTGAACTGTTTGGACATTTGGATGTTTGCAAACCTAAACTATGACACCTTTGATATACTGATGGTTTGATTTGATGTGGAAGATGGTTTGCGCCCGGGAGACTCAATATGTTAGTGGACCACTTCAAGATGGGCTTAGATTGTTTCTTTGCAGTGTGGTTTGTAGTTGGCAATGTGTGGATCTTTGGGGGGCACTCCTCTTCTTCTGAGGCTCCCATCTTATACAGGTAATGATCAGATGGCTTCAAAACACATTATCTCCCTTGCTTGCAACCCTATTTAAAAGTAGTTAATCAAATTAACCTGGCTCCTGGCCTTCTTGCAGGTTATGTATGGTGTTTCTTACCTTTAGCTGTATTGGTTATGCCATGCCTTTCATTCTATGTGCAACAATCTGCTGCTGCTTGCCCTGTATAATTTCCATTTTGGGTTTCCGAGAGGATTTGACTCAAACAAGAGGGGCCTCTCCTGATTCTATTAATGCTCTTCCAACCTACAAGTTCAAGTTGAAAAAAAATGGAGACAGAAATGACCGGGAAATCAATTCAGAAGAAGTGGGTGATGGTGGGGTCTTGGCAGCTGGAACAGACAAGGAGCGTAAAATTTCAGGTGAAGATGCGGTAAGTTTTCTTTCTTCTAGAGATGTGTTTGTGGTTCTATGTGTAGATTCTATGGTATATGACTACAAAAGAATTGTGGTGTTAAATTTACTATCTGTGTCATGGTTTCCAACTTTCCATGGCAGATCTGGCATGTGCCTGTTGACTTTCAGTCTTCCAATTGATGAAACACCTTTTTATGGTGACAGAGGATGCTCTTTTCCAACCTATGGCCCCAGAAATTTGGATGACTCGGAGTCATTAATATAGTCCATCTCTAATCATAGTTCCATATTATGTTGGTGATTGTGAGTTTCTGATTAACCAATTTATTTGGACAGTTGATGATGTCTGTTGCCGCCGATAGATTAATTTGCTAATTGGAGGACTAGGATCTTGATGTTGATGTGTTATTTGGGCCATTGCATATTCAAGATGAGGTTCATTTAGAGTCAATGATGGGATGCTATAAGTCCACTCTGTATTTACCATTTAGAGTGTGCTAAAGCTTGTCATCCATGGTGGGGTGCTGACCATGTCATGCCACCAATTCGATTGTGATCTTGGATCTCAGTAGGATAGGTTGTATGTGCAGTGCCATTTTCTTCTTATTCTCACCCACTTTTTCCCTTTTTCCGAGATGATACTGTCGTTTACTTGTTTACCATTCGCACCTGAAAATTTGTTGCAGTTGTTGGTCATGTGATTATTTGGGATTCTTAGAAGCCTTCTATTTCAAAAAACTGGATTTGACTGAATGATATGTCATCTAAAAGTTTCCTTATGAACCTCCAATTGTATTTTTCTTGTGGAGGTCATTTACCATGCTCATTGTACTCTGGTTATGTTCCTTATGGTCCAACAGGTTTAATGTAGCAGATCCCATATAGAATGAAGCTAAATTGAGTTGTCCAAAGATTGTTACTGATCTGCTGTCACAACCTGCCCATTATGTTACTTTTGGCCATTAACTCACATGTTTATTTTGGGCTAGGAACCTGTTTTCTTGTGTTCGCTTTTGGGGTGGAGTTAAGAGACATCTTGAAGCTAGGATGATCAGTTAGTTTTCTGGATTTACAATGCATTCAAACTGTTGCAGGTCTGCTGCATTTGCCTGGCAAAATATGCTGACAATGATGAGCTGAGGGAGCTGCCGTGTTCCCATTTCTTCCACACGGATTGCGTGGATAAGTGGCTGAAGATCAATGCATTGTGTCCTCTCTGCAAGTGTGAGGTGAGTGAGACCAGTGGGGCCTCACCTTCTGCAGCAAACTCCAATCGCCGCCAGGTTGAGAGAAGGGTGGGCACTGAGTCATCTGGTGTGCATGCATATGGGAGGACTGCCTTTTGATCCGGCGGGCTCCTGAGTATATTATGTATCGACTTGTGCTTCTAGCTTGAGTTGTTTATATATATGTAAGGAACACACTTGAGTTCATCCAATGCCAATTTCATTCCTTTGCATCTGCTAATTTGAGAGAGAGTAGCCTTAGTAGGATCCTGTTACAATGACATCAATGTATGTATGTAGTAGCCGTGACTGAGAGGTGAGGCAATCCCTTGCATCTTGGATGGCAGGCCAGCATTTTCTCCGTCTCACTGTAATGAAACTGAGATCTAAAATATGGTGAAACACTATAGTTCGGCATTATGAGTTTCATTTACTTGACAGGCGGAGTGTAGTGTACGCTTCCCTGGGACGGGATTGTGTTTAGGGTCGGTAAGAGGACTGTAAGATCTGCATTGGGCATGTATCCTTCTAACATGTCTATTGCTTTGGGAAATTTAAAAAAAAAAAAAAAAATGAACCTTGCCAATCTGGCATAGGAAACACCAGACCGGTGAGCCAATTGGAGGGTGCACGGGAGCATATCTAGCACGCGTCCAGAGGGGGAGCAGCATGGTCTTTTTGCACCTTGTACATGGAGGCTTTTCCTATGGCACCCTCGTAGGGTTTTT